>NW_006160205.1:3542942-3588100 GCF_000334495.1 Tupaia belangeri chinensis | reverse complement strand
GCACGCACACGCGCCCGGCGTGAGTTTTAAGCCACCGGGTCCGGGACATGAACCGCGGTCGACTACGTGGGAGTCCAGCGACATAGCCATTACGCTAACTGCTGGTTCCCCGCCTAGTGTGATTTTTAAGCTGCCAGATTCAGGACATGAACCTCGGTTGGCCATGTGGGAATCTAGTGCCTTAACCACCATGCCACCAGTTGACCCTTTGAGAGCAGATTTTAAAACTTAACAAGAAACTAAGGTTGATACATGACTAGTTTTGCTTTTCAATAACATATAATCAAGAGATGTTATAGCAACTTTTTTTTCCCAATGGAACCTATTCAATTACAATAGATTAAGAACTAAGCATTAACTAAGGTAGTACTATTGAATTATCAAAGAGATTGTACAACCCTTTATAATTACAAAAGTTTTTAAACTTTTTGATATTAAGTCTTCATATTTTAATTTCACTGTAGTTTATGTTGCCTTCCATAATACGTTGTTTTGGGACCAGCAGTTGGTGTAATGGCTATGTCGTTGGACTCCCATGTAGTCGACTGCAGTTTGAGTCTTGGACCCGGTGGCTTAAACTCATGCCGGGTACATGTGCGTGCATGCCCAAGATCCCAAGAGGAGAGTGTAGGAGAAGGGATTACAGTGTGTCCATCCACCCTGGAGGGGTGATTTCTTGCTTTTTGTCTCTCTATCTCTCTCTTTCTGGCGAGTGCACCCACCCTCTCCAAACCCCTTCCGGGCGAGGCCCCCCCCCCCCCCCAAAAAAAAAAAAAAAAAAAAAACCATGTTGTTTTCTTTTTTTTGGAGGACTGAGATATCACCTTTTCCTTACTCTTATTATTATAAGAGTGACTGTCTAATGTATTGGTACACTGGGAAAGTTATATATTTTTGCATAGAAGAACACATGATGATTTCTTTGATGACCTAATACTTAGGTATTTTGTTGTTTTTTTTTAAACTATAGAGGACCAGTACTCTGGCGAAGATACAGGAGAAGCTGAGTGACTGGTTTAGAGAAAATAATACATTTGATTTGATCTAAGGTTCTGATTTGTAATAGATAATATGTTCCTTATATTTGGTTTCCTATACATATTATTACTTGAATGTTAAATGACACTTATATAAAACCATGTATGGTTTATTATTCTTCTTGTTTCTTAATTGGTTATATGTAATCTTCTCATGCTACTTTTTTAATAAGACAATGAAGCCATATATAACTTTTTTTTTTTTTTTTTTTTTTTTGGAGAGATTTTCACTATAGGGCGCGTGCGCTCGCCAGACAGACAGAGAGAGACATAGAGACAGAAAGCGAGAAATCACCCCCCAGGGGGGATGGTCACGCCGCAATCCCTTCTCCATTCTCCTCTCGGGATCTTGGGCACGCACGCACACGCGCCCGGCGTGAGTTTCAAGCCACCGGGTCCGGGACACGAACCGCGGTCGACTACGTGGGAGTCCAGCGACATAGCCATTACGCCAACTGCTGGTTCCCTATAACTTTTAAACCTTTACACTATTGTTTTCTTTTTCCTGAAAGAATTATTTATTTAATTTATTATTATTTTTAATTTGAAGGGAGAGAGAAAGGGAAAGCAAGAAAGCACGCTTCAGGTCCAGGAGTTGAACCGTGGTTGGCCATGTGAAGTCCAGTGCTTTAACCACTATGCCACCTGCTGGCCCCTCCCATTGTTTTCTTTGAAAACTGTTACTTCGTCTTAAAAATTTGCTAGAGGGCACATGTGCTTACCAGGAGGAGTCAGGGAGAGGAAGAAAGCACCTTGATGGGGCATGGTCACACCACAGTTTCTTCTCCATTTCTCCATCTGGTTGGAATTTTTGGGTGTGTACATATGCCTGGTATGTTTTTCTTTTCTTTCTTTCTTTTTTTGAAGAGATTTTTGCTATATTGTGTGTGTACTCGCCAGAAAAACAGAGAGGGACAGAGAGACAGAAAGCAAGAAATCACCCACCAGATTCTCCTCCATTCTCTTCTCAGGATCTTGGGCACGCACACACACATGCCCAGCATGAGTTTAAGCCATAGGGTTTGGGACCCAAACTGCGGTCGACTACACAGAAGTTAAGTGACAGCCATTACACTAACTGCTGGCCCCGCCTGGTGTGTTTTTCAAGCCACTGGGGCTGGGATTGAAAGCACAGTTGTCTGTGTGAGATCCAGCTCCCTTAACAACTAGGCCACAAAGCTGGAAAAATGGGATTTCTCTTTTTGTGCTGTTCCTGGCTTATTTGACTGAACAGAATGTCCTCCAGACACAGACATACACACACACACACACACACACACACACACACTTTCTTTATCTATTCATTAGTTAGTTAATGGACATATAAGTTGGTTCCCTATCTGGGATACTGTGAATTGGGCAGCAATAAACATGGGAGGGTAGATATCTCTTTAATACACTGATTTCCTTTCCTTTGGATATACAAGGGTGTTACAGAAAGTTCATAGGAAAATGGAATTGAAGTATGAGTTTACTTCAGTATAAACATTTTTTGAAACCATACATGGTTTATGCATAGTTTTTCATAATATGCATTTCCCATGAACTTCCTGAAGGCAGCCCCCCCCCCCCACCGCCCCATACCTTGTATAAGGCTACCAATTGGAATGTAGAAGTTGTGTATTAGTGTAAATACTAAATTTTCATAAGGTAGCTCTATTTTTAACTTTTTTTTTTTTGTCAGTGGGTGCATGTACTCGCCAGAGAAAGAGAGAGGGAAGGAAACTGACAAAATGTACCCCTCCCTCATGGGGAATGGTCACTTTGCAGTCACTTATCCATTTCTCCCTCCTTTCAGGATTTTGCACATGGACATGCTTATGGTGTGTCTCTCAAGCCACTGAGTCTGGAATTCAAACCCACAGTAGGCCATACAGAATCTGGCTGCCCCAACTACCATGCCACAGGCTAGCCCTATTTTTAGCTTTTTGGAGAACCTCCATACTGTTTTCTATAACAGTTATACTAGTTTATATCCCCACAGATGGTTTGTAAGAGTCCTTCTTTCTCTGCATTCTCATCAGCATTTGTTATTTGTTGTCTTTTTAATTATAGCCCTTCTCTCTGAGGGGGAGATAAGATCTCACTGTGGTTTTCATTTTCATTTCTCTGATGATTAGTAGTGATGTTGAACTTTTCTTTTTTCCCATGTACCTGTTGGCTATGTCTGTGTCTTCTTTTGGGAAGTGTCTATTCAGATCATTTGGCCATTTTAAAGCCAGATTATTTAGCCTGTTCTAAAATCATATTATTTCCAGAGGGTTTTCTTGCTCGTTTATCATTGGTTTTAGTTTACTAAAAAGGACTTTAGATTTTGAAAATCAACATTTTTGTGTAAGTCATCTTTTCTATGAGAAATTTGTAAGGAAGTAGTTCGGATTAGAACATTTTAATTTCTGTCTACTTTATCAAGAAATTTTTACAAGTTAGTTAATAAGGGCAGATGATGTATAAGTAAAAGCTGGGGGCTTAACAAATAAGTAAAACTGAAGTTAAAGTGTCTGTCAGTAAGCAGGGTGTTAACTGTAGATAAGAGTAACCTTGGTTCAGAACAGTTTTCAAAGGGACACTCAATTTAGAATAAGGTATTTCTAATCTTAAAGCCTCTTCACATAAATAAACCTGATATGCATAGTATAAAGCTTATGTTGTACCATCTGTGGGTATTTAAGTATCATTTAACCTTTTCATACAGGGTTCAGATTTTTTATTACAGAGATCTCATACAGATGTTGTAATTAGCAAAACTTAAATCTTCACTAATTTAATCCTTTCAGACATTTTCATTTTGGCAGTCTGTTTCAGCATGCTATTTTATTGTCAAATTAGAATAGAAACTGGGATCAGCGGATGGCATAATGGTTTGCCACTGGACTCCCATGAAGTTGACCGCAGTTCGAGCCCTGGACCTGGTAGCTTAAAACTCAGGCTGGGCGCCTATGCGTGTGTGCCCAAAATCTCGAGAGGATAATAGAGGAGAAGGGACTGTGGGGTGGCCATCCCCCTGGGGGATGATTTCTGGTTTTCTGTCTCTCTATCTCTGTCTTTCCGGTGAGTGCACACACCCTATAGCAAAAATCTCTTTAAAAAAAGTAAAAAATAGAAACTGACTTGAAGTCAACTCTATAAAACTTATCTGTTTTCTATCTTATTAAAGTCATATTCTTTCCTGTTGAATATTTGTCCGCATTACAGCAGCACTCAAGTAAACATATCAGTGATGCATAAGCACTAATGAACAGTTCCATATGCTGTCTTCTAATTAAATGATTAGCACACAGATTTATATTGGCTTATATATGATGAAACTCTATTTATCCATTTTGGTCTTACTGGAGGACCATTAGTAATACTTTTTTTTTGAGCTGGCTTTAAATAAATTTTCTATAAAATACAATTGGGTAGAACAAAACCAAACTCAATATTACATTCTGCCCTCAAGCTTAAGTAACACCTTACACCTCCTCAAAGTGAACACTCTGATTCAAATCAACTGTGATATTGTCCGTTACATCATGGACTGAAAAAGCTTTAAGGTGTTTTGTGTCTTTATATTATATCTCTGGATATTATAAAAAAAAAATTTGGAAAGTTATGCTCTTTAGCTTCAGAGACTGAAATTGTAACATATAACCAAAAAGATAAAATCATGAAAACGTATGTATTCTTGTTTTCCTTTTTCTAGGAGAATTTTTCCTCTTCTATGAGCCTCAGAAAGACTACTGGGGTTTTTTAACCCCCATGACTGTGCCTAGAATCCAGGGCCTAGCAGCTGTATACAAGGACTCTATCTACTACATAGCTGGAACCTGTGGAAATCACCAACGTATGTTTACTGTAGAAGCATATGATATTGAGCTGAATAAATGGACTCGTAAGAAGGACTTTCCATGTGATCAGTCCATAAATCCATACCTTAAACTGGTCCTTTTTCAGAATAAACTGCATTTATTTGTCCGGGCTACTCAAGTAACTGTTGAAGAACATGTCTTCAGGACCAGCAGAAAAAATTCCCTTTACCAATACGATGACATTGCTGACCAGTGGATGAAAGTGTATGAGACCCCAGATCGGCTCTGGGACCTTGGCCGGCATTTTGAATGTGCTGTTGCTAAACTCTATCCTCAGTGTCTTCAGAAAGTACTCTGATGGGTCTCAGACCTTTGCGTATCCCTGGCATCTCAGAGTTAGGAAATTTGTCTTACCATATAAAGATGTGCTGTCAGTATTTGAGAACGCAGAGAGAGTTTTGTATCTGGAAATGGGTGCTCTTAAAGATTGCAGTGTAAGGAGGGATTTGCTTTCATCCTTGTGATGTTTTCATTTCAGTCAGGAAAAGGTAACAAAGTGCAATTATCAGCATTTTTTTTTCTGGCATAAAAGTAATCATATCATTCTAGAATTCTGTGATAAACGATCACTGAGATACCAGATGAATCAAGACAACTATGCACTCTCATAAGAGCAATTAGATTAGTATTAGGTACAGACATTCGAACTAGTTTGATGTGACTTATTGTTTTAAATACGGGTAACAATCTGAGGCAATATCACTACGACATTACTTTAGCTGTGACATCTCTAACACAGAGAAGCACTAACTTAGATCCTCATTCTTAATATTTATATGTATACATGTATGTATCTTTTATGTGCGTATGTGTACTGTTTTCAGTGTACTGAGATTTTAATGTGTTTTATTATTAGAATAGATTGAAGGAAAAACAATTCAGTCTCAGAAAGAGCTTTTAGTCTGATTGTTTCATTTTTCCCATGAAACTTTAAGTTAAGCTAAAGTTTCAAAGTGGCAGTTTTCTGTCAGTAACTTTTCAAGTGCTAACACTGTCTCATTTTTAAAAATCCCGAAAAGGGCTCATTTTCACAGGTGGCCGGTGCTAGTATTAGTTAATTCATGTGTAGGGCTAAATAGATTTAAATGGACTGAGCCCATACTGATTTCTCAAAGTGGTGTATTAGTTTCATGGACATAATAATTTACCTGTTGGACTCTTGTGATTTCACAAGATTCTCTAGTTATGTGATAGCAGGATATGGTCACTTATTGGTCTAACTGCACTCAACCTTAGAATAGTAAGAACATTATACCCAGTTTGCACTAACATGGGCCAGTTTGTTGCCCAACCTCCTTTTTCATCATCTACCTGTTCAGTCAGTATCGGTATAAAGGTAACTTATTTCTCTTCTGCACAGAATATAATGTGAAGTTTTACACCTACTTTTAAAATTCTGTTTTCTGGAAACAAAGCTCCTGCGGTGGTCTACTTTAATGGCTTTTAGGTTTCATATTACAATTAAAACCTCATTTTTTTTTTTCATTTTTGCACTTCATAGTGATGAATACTTTTTTCACTGAAATCTTCGTTCTAGGTGTTTGAGAAGGAAAAGAGTAAACAGAACATCATTTGATAGGTACTGAATCATTTTTAATATTTCACTGATAAATTCCTAACAATCAATTAGGAATATAAATATGAAGGACAAACCAACTCATTTGCATATCTAAGGCAGGTATTTGGATCAACTCCTTTTTTACTATGCCTAGAATAATTGATAAAAGGTATAAGAATAGCCCAGAGTCTGTCCTCAATCAGAACTTTTTTACTCTCTTAAAGAAAGCAAATTGGCATGGTTTATATTTTAAAATTCTTGCACAAATTGTAATGTGATACTGTGAAACAAATTTAAAACATTGCCTCTTTGCTTCACATACCTCGTTTTTCGGAAAGTTTCCAAACTGCTTTCTTTACATAGACCTCTACAAGTAGGGAATGTTTTCTGAAGCAGAAGTTAACATGGACAGCATTTATAGAATTAGTATTTTAACATCCAGTCTTAGAAAGCTAAATATGTGGTTTCTTCTTATTGGCCTTGTTGTGTGTCTGTAATCTCTGTAACAACCTTGTTAACTATTATTTTTAGCACCTCAGTTCTGTGTTATTTTGTACAATTTTATCTTCATGCTGTTTGGGGGTGACTTCTGTGTGTTTTTTGAATCATTCTTTGCAGTTTTGCATTGCCAAGGGGAGGAAAAAAAAAACAAAAATAATCAATTTTTGCAAGAGATGTTCATGTAATGTATTTTGAAAGCTTTGTTGAATATCTAAGATTTCCTGCCGCTTTTTGACAATCTTCTGTATTTAGAAAATTGTATTACTTGAAAACATGACATAGAACATCAAAATTAGCAATTTACACATGCCGTGTGGTATATATATATGAGAACGATGTACTGTGGCTAATTCTGCAGTAGATTTACTCTGTTGATGTGCACGCCAGTTGATCCTTTTGCTATCAATTTATATTGAGGATATGATCTAAGTATAGTATGTCAAAGCCAAGGCTTAGGGTTTGCTACAGGAGTAGAATATATATTGAATTTTGTATGAAGAATTATTTGTTTAAATTATATAGCTGGGATACTTTGCCACTTTTAAAATGGTGTCAGAAGAGGTTCTAAAAAGCTAAGATTAGTGATTGTGTAGGTTTGAGTTTAGATATTCTAGGTACATTTTTCATAGCTTATGATGAGAATATAAGTAAAAGGCACAATGGGTACTACCAAATTAAAATACAGGTCTAACACATGCCCATCCCACTTCACTTTGTTTTTGCATTTGAAGAATGTTATGTCGCACTTTCCTGTATGTTTTTTTTTTTAACACATTGAAACTGGACTTGGTATAACTATGTTATAGGAAAATAGAAATTGTGTTATTTTTCCATCTTTGTTTTTTGTTATCCTCCAAAGTTGATGCTTAAGCACCTCCAAAGCTGATGCTTATGCATCAAGCAGATTTCACTGGTGCATTCACTTTGTTTTTGCATTTGAAGAATGTTATGTCGCACTTTCCTGTATGTTTTTTTTTTTAACACATTGAAACTGGACTTGGTATAACTATGTTATAGGAAAATAGAAATTGTGTTATTTTTCCATCTTTGTTTTTTGTTATCCTCCAAAGTTGATGCTTAAGCACCTCCAAAGCTGATGCTTATGCATCAAGCAGATTTCACTGGTGCATGGAGAAAAAAGTGGATGTGATCTGCAAGGAATCAGATTCCCAAGATAAAGCAGTTTAAAATGGCATCAATGTTCAGTAAGTGCTCAGGTATGTAGTAAGTACTGTAGTCCTATGGGGGCAAATGTGTAGATATTTTTAAACATTTTGCCATAATTGCACAATTTTTTGCATTTTTACCTGATGTCATCGTTTCTTATAATAAACCTTTTCTGATTGAAAACTTCCAGTGTTGTGAACTGACCTCTGACTAGTGAATTTTGTAGAACTTTGGTGGAAAATCATGAAATAGCTCATGTCATGGTAGAAAGAAATAAAATATTAATCTACTGAATATATAGTCTTTGGTAGCAAATGAACTAGTTAATATCACCATATATAATACTCTTTACATTCTTTTTTTTTTTTTTTTCTTTAAGAGAGAATTTTGCTATAGGCCACATGCGCTAGCCAGAGAAAGAGAGAGACAGAAAACAAGAAATCGTACCCCACAGGGGGATGACCATGCTGCAATTCCTTTTCCTCCAGTCTCCTCTCAGGATTTTGGGCATGCATGCACATGTACCCAGTGTGAGTTTTAAGCTGCCGTGTCTGGATTTCGATCTGCAGTCAACTACGTGGGAGTCCAGCAGTGTAACCATTACACCATCTGCTGGTTCCATACATGCTAAAGTATTGGTAATTCTTTTGTTCTGGTCAAATCTTGTTATCCTTGACTCTTCTCTTGTACATACTTCATATCCAATCCATCAGAAAATCCTGTTACTTCTTCAAAATATACCCAGACTCAAGCCACATACCACTTATGCCACTGACACCCTAGTCTAAACTAGCATTTTCTGTTTGTGTGTTTAGGTTTTGCCACAGGGCATGTGCGCCCACCAGAGAAAGACCGAGGGCCAGTGAGAAATCACCCCTGGGGGCTTGCCACAAGCCCCCATCTTCCATTCTCCCCTTGGGATTTTCAAGCCGCTGGGTCTGGAGTTTGAACTGTGGTCAACCCCCAGTGCAGCCCTTAACCCACCTTGCCATCATTGCCACTCTCCATCTCACTCTATTCCAGTTACAAGGGCCTTGCTGTTCCTTAAATACACCAAGCACCTCCAGTATTAGGGCCTTTGCCTTTGTTGTGTCTTTTGCTAGAGAAACCCTGACAACTCACTTTATTCAAGTCTTCATTATGATCATTTTTTAGTTTTTTTTCCCCCTTTCTTTCACGACAGATACATATTTTGAGTTGTTGGAAAAGTCATGACATGTTTTTCTATGCAAAAAATGTATCATGACTTTTCCGTCCATCCAATATATATATATATAGACAGACAGATACCCTTGTTAGAGTCTCATGCTCCTGCCCCAGGGCCTCCCAGCCAGCATGTACATGCGTGCATAGTGTATATAGGACAACCTGGGAACCAAACTCTACTCTTCCATATGGCTCCACACTGTTGTTGTGCCATCACAGCTGGGCCTATTCACGTCTTTATTAAAATGTCACTATACCAGAGAGGTCTTTCATGGTCACCTTAGTGATCCCTTCTCCAACTCCACCCTCACCCAGCCCACCTATCTTTTCCTGCTTTATTTTTTATTTATGTCCTTCCCCCATTGAAATGTAAGCTCCTTCAAGTCAAGGAATTTGTTTTATTCACTAGTGCCCCTTTGGTCAGCACACAGTAGGCACTTGGTAAGTGTCTATAGGAAGAAATAAGCTTCAGTTAAGTCTTTGAGCACTGTGAGAAGTGGTAGAACCAGTACTATCATCTCTGTTTTGTCAGATACAGAACACAAAGAACAAGTGAATTGCTGAAGGTCATCTAACTAACGAAAGGCTCACCTGGGATTAGAATCAAGATTTCCACTTTTGCCTCTACCTACATGCTACATTAGTTCCAAACAAAATTGATAGAAAAGGTAGATTCTCCATATTTTGTCTTTAATGGTTGCCTTTTTAGAGTTCCACTTTTCTTCCACAACTACTATTTAAAATATCTACTGTAATTTATAACTATGATTCTCAACCAGGGAATAAGTGAATAATAACTTCTCTTCTTCTTTCTTTTTTTTTTGGAGAGGTTTTCGCTATAGGGTGCGTGCGCTCGCCAGACAGACAGAGAGAGACAGACAGACAGAAATTGAGAAATCACCCCCCAGGGGGAATGGTCACGCCGCAGTCCCTTCTCCTCCATTCTCCTCTTGGGATCTTGAGCATACACGCACACACGCCCAGCGTGAGTTTTAAGCCACTGGGTCTGGGACGCGAACCGCGGTCGACTACGTGGGAGTCCAGCGACATAGCCATTACGCTAACTGCCGGTTCCCATAACTTCTCTTCTTTACCACACCTCTTCTCCTCCTCCATCAGCTTATTATTAGATTCATTTTTTTCAACACTGAACATTACGTTATGTTTTGCACACTCAATAGTCCTACTAGTTTTTTTAAAAATATATGTTAAATAGTCAGTGGGAACCTTCACTTTGCCAGGTGCACTATTCCATAACCTATTCTTCTTATTTATGTGAATTCTTGTGTCTACAATAGTTTCTCCCATACCCCCTACCATGCAGCTCTGGTTTGCTCTGAAGTCTTCCCTGCTTGAAATTAATATAGCCACTTGAGCTTTATTTTAGTTTGATTTATATTTCTCCCTCTCCAACCTCCCATCTTCTCAGTTCTTCCCTTCCATCCCTTATGACATTGCTGCCATTCATCCCACTATCCATATACTATGACCACTCATTACATTATTCTTTTTTTTTACTTTAAATAGCTTGATTTTTGTTGTTGTTGTTGTTTGTTTGTTTGTTATACCAGACAGGGAAAATGAGAAAGCAAGCCACCAGGTCCAGGACTCAAACTACAATAGGCCATGTGGGAGTCCAGTGCCTTAACCACCATGCCACCTGCTGGCAGCTAGATCAGCTGATATTTTAAAAGATTTTAATTTACCTTCATATATTCCTTCTCTGATACTACTTCATTTTTTTCCTCCAATTTTTATTTATTTTCTTTTTTTGAGAGTTTTTTTTTGTTATAGGGTGTGTGTGTTTGCCAAAGAGACAGACAGAAAGTGAGAAATCACTCCCTGGGGGGATGGCCATGCCATAATCCCTTCTTTTCCATTCTCCTCTCGGATCTTGGGCACACATGCACATTCATCTGGTGTGAGTTTGTAGCTGCAGGGCCTGGGACTCAAACTGCGGTTGATTACATGGCAGTCCAGTGACATAACCACTACACTATCTGCTACTCCTATTATTATTTTTAAGTTTGCCATAGGGCATTTATGCTCACCAGAGAGAGACAAAGGACAGAGAGAGAGAGGGAAAGTGAGAAAACAAGCTACCAGATCTGGGACTCAAACTATGATAGGCCATGTGGAAATCCAGTGCTTGACCACTATGCCATTTTTTGGCCCCTTGTTTCAACTTTTTAAAATGCATAACCAACCGATTAAAACAGTATTCTATGAATTTCCCCTCCCACCTTTTTATTCATGGTAGAGCTCATGCATACATGTGAGAGGTAGGGAAGAGAGAGAGGAAAAAAAACCCTCCAACATCTTTTGTAATATTGGAAGTGACCACAGCCAACATCTGCATATTTTTAGTGCTGAATCTGGAAGTTCCCCATAATAAGCAAGTGTATAGTATTCTCAACTGGACTGGTCTGAGATGTATTTCATGCTGGGTAAATTCTCTTTACAAGCTAAATGATGTACAGTGATTGAATGTATAAAATAATAAAAATTTAAAAAATAATAATTTAGCTTTCTGGGACCAAATTAAAACTATATGATACTATTAAAATCATCAATCATGTATTGAGATCTTTTTTTAACCAGACATTAAAACTAAGTTGACAATTCCAGCATAATCATTTAAAGTTCTCTTTATCATGATGCAGAACCATTTTCTATTGGCTAGTTCATTAGAAATAAATGATCTATAAATAAATGTTTAGGTCTTCTTTCTTTCCTCTTCTACAAATATATGCACAACTGTGTGATTTGGCACACAAACATTATAATAAATATTAACCAAGAGAAAATGTGTAATATATTTTCTAATTACTTTATGTTGGTCTTATGAACATGAATTATAATATTTTGGGTGACTATGGGATTACTTAACTTTTTGAGATCAGTTTCCTCATGCCTAAAAAAGGCTAATAATATAACCCTATTTATAGAATTTTTTGTGAGGATCAAATAAGTATGTAAAACACTTATCACAGGGGCCTGGACACATAATGAACACTCAATTAATATTCATTGTTGTTAGTATTATTAATAACTATATTGCCATCTTTGAAATTTACTTAGAACAATATACATTAATAGCTAATATAAAGGATATACTAAAAAGCATAGCCATTTGAACTCTAGTAGTGCCTATAAGTCATGCATGAAAACAATTTTCACAGTTTTACAGTCACACAGTTCTCACTTTCATTTTTGGACTTGCATATCTAAAGGACTGAAATGAAATAAATGGTATGTAATGTGATTTATACAAAGCTTATAGCTTTTCCAGAAAATACAAATAAGACTTTCTGTTTGTTTTTAAGTAGTGAAAAGGGCCTGTCTTAAGGATGAATTTTGTCCTCTGTTCTCATTTAGAGATAAGAATCTGTATCAGTTGATTCAGGCTGCCATAACGAATTAGCACAGATGGGGCAGCTTCAACAACTAACACATGTTTCTCACAGTGCTGGAAACTGGAGGTGCAAGGGCTATATGTTCCCAGACCCCTAGTGGATACTTCTGACCACAAGTAGTACAGAACTCTATATAAGCTGTGTATTTCCCTATACATACAAGCTTTGATAAAGTTTAGTTTCTAAATTATGCACAGTAAGAGATTAACAGTAACTATTGATTACATAGAACAATTATAGCAATGTAATAAAATAAAAGTCATGTCAATGTGGGCTCTCAATACATCTCGTCCTCTGCATGCCCCTATTTGCAGATGGTCGTTGACCATGGGTAACTGAAACCATGAAAGGCAAACTCCAGATAAGGGTGAACTAGAGTGATCAGTAAGAAGCTGAGATAAGAAATACACGAACGTCTCTGACAGTTGGTCTAAAACTCAAGAGTCAGGTCAAGATAAAGGATGAAACTTAGGAGTCTGGCATCCCTAGAGCACATCTGAGTTGAATTTGAGCAGAGGGATGAGTTAGGTCGAACTACAATGTAAAATGAAAACAGAAAGTAGCAAAGAACAAAATCTAAGAAATTCAGTTGAAGCCGCAGAAGGAAAGGCAACTGAAAGGCTCTAGAGAAGGGGAACCACAGTGAGTACTGCTGCAGGAGACAATTTCAGGGAAAAGACCTCTCGAGAATAAAAACTGCTGGCTAAAATGAGCCTCCTGGATCTGGCAATTTAAAGATCAGAAACAAGAAAGTAGTTTCAGCTATGTGTTAAGAGATGGAAATCAATTTCTGTAAAATACAGTGCAGGTCGACTGTGTGAGTGGGTGAGGGTGTGAGTGGGTAAGGGCGCAGCACTCCACGAGGAAGCCTGTAGTGGGGACACTCTGAGACATGGAGGTGCAAAACAAATGGTGCTAAAAAAAATAAATAAAAAACAAAAAACAAAACACACTCAGACCTTTTCAATAAAAACAGGAAATACCTGTGCAAAAGTCATAATCTATCCCATTTTTAGGCTAGTCCCAGTTGAGAGTTCTGCAGTATCCCTGTTCCTACCCAAAGTGAGAATTACAGAGATATGGACACACAAAAACCAACAGGCAAGAAGGCAGGACTGATGAAAGACAAACCCCTAGAAACAGGAGCAGAATGAAAAAAGAAAAAAAAATCCTCAACCAGAGAGAAACAGATACACTTTCTGTGGCCTCTTGCGTTTCTGCGAGACAATGCTTCTTGCTGCTTTACCCTAGTGCCAAATCTGGTTCCCACCCTTGACCTGAAACATCTGGTTTGTGATAAGTACTTGAATATCCTGTGTCCTCTAAAGTAGATGGTGGGTGTGGTGATAGCAAGAGTCACAGCAAGAGAATGGATGAGCTAATCAGCATGTGTACATGAAGGTGGGGAGGACTCGGGGTCCTCTCATGTAGTGTTGCACAGCTGGAGAGACCAAGGAGATGGGCCCCAACACACCAGGGCTGGCCTAGTGAGTAGGCAATTTCATGGAGCTCAACTCCAAGTTGTACGGTGTGTGTCCTGGGATAACTGTGATCCAAAGTATATCAACCACAGCAGAACTACAGCTGGGGGGGGTGGAAGAAAGAAGGACGTCATTTTGATGTATGTACATTTAAGTTGGGTCGTTGGAAAAGTTATGGTGCATTTTTGCATATGTGCATTTATGCATGTGCATGCTTTAATATTCATACATAAATGCAAAATACAGCAAGATATGCATATAAGTATATGTGTCTTTCTTGAAGATTTCTGATTTTCTCTTAAGCCTACATTTTACTATTCCAAAAAATAAAACACTATCCATACTTTCATGGGCACTGAGCTGTCAAGTCCGATCTGCTGTTCAGCACGACAAACTCTATATTCATCATACTCATACATGACAGTAACCTCCCATGTGAAAACTATTTTAACCTTTATGAGCCACCAGCTAATTCCTTATTCTTGTTTGACACTTTCTACTGTCTGAAATGCTTTTGTACATATTATCTTTTTGGATTCTACTACTGGTCCTGCAGCCATCTGTTACTGCCTCCTTTTTACTATTGAGTAAACAAAGAAAAAAAGAGAATTGCTTAAACTTACGGGATCAAATTTAACTGTAACGTGAATGGACATATTCTTAATTTCCTCCCACTCTCCAGTGAGGATGACCTGAATGGCTATATTCAAAAGCAGACCATGGAGGTGTTTGGTCAGCAGACAGTTGGCAAGGGAGTCACTTCGAGATGTAAAGTGGGTGAGCTCACTTTTGGAAGAGCTGAGTTTCAAGTGACACAGGATAACTACATATAGATTGCTGTGAGCAGAGACAGCCAGGAAGGGTGTGGAAACAGGAAACTGAAGGAAGGTGATGGGTCAGGCGAAGATGTAGAGTTGGCAGTCACCCAAGTACTGGTCAGAGCTTAAAGGCGCTCAAGAAGGGAGCAAGGAGAGAAGGCCCCGGGTGAAAGCCAAGCCTTGCAGGGCCCACATGAGGCCTCGGGAAAGGGAAGAGAACCTTTCAGAGGAGCCAAGAACAGAGAGGTCCTGAGAGAACCAGGAACACAGCAAACAGTAAAAAGGCCATGTTACCGAGTGAAAACTAGGCATTCACAATGACTCTGAAACTCAGTTAACCATTCTGTGCATTAGATATTCAGTGTTAACCAAAGTGAGGTATTAAGTTCTGAAAGATTCTTCATTCATGATTTCATTAACTGGAACATCTCATTCCCTAACCAATGACTCTGAGGAATTCTGAAATTTTTTTTTTTTGAAGATGTTTTTGCTATAGGGCGCATGCGTTCGCCAGACAGAGAGAGACAGAGAGACAGAAAGCGAGAAATTACCTACCAGGAGGGATGGCCATGCCGCAATCCCTTCTCCTCCATTCTCCTCTCAGGATCTTGGGCACACACACACGCACCCGGCGTGAGTTTTAAGCCACCAGGTCCAGGACACGAACCGCGGTCGACTACATGGGAGTCCAGCGACATAGCCATTACACTAACTGCTGGTCCCAGGAATTCTGAATTTTGTAATGACTGTTGTTTCCTTGTCCTCTCACCTTTGCACCTTCACACACTGGACCCCCTCTGCATATGCTTGGATTTACTGCTCTCCAAGGGCAGGTACCTTCATCTGAAGTGTAGACTGGGCATGAGTCATAATGTGTGGCAGACAGGCATCCCACAACTATTTGAAACAATGGCATAAATGTCCTCCTTCTGCTTACTGTGGGTTTATTTTTCTTCTCTGGGACTCCCTGACTCTGCGTTTCCTGTTGTTTGGAAAGATACATTCTTCAGGCTTAGCAGTGATTGGCAAACAGTTTTATATGGGACTTGGCATTTTACAACTGGACAAGTTGTGAAATCAATTTGCTGCAGATAAAGATGGACAGATGGAAATATCTGGTGCTCTTCCACAAACATGTGCTATATACATAAACAGATCATTGCCCACTGTGCTACCCGTGAACTCTGCTTTACCAGATTTTAGGAGGAGTACAAGTCTTTGAATAGTTCATGGATATTGCAAGTCATATGAAAACTGTGCATGGATTTGAAAATTTATTTTGGCAGCAAAATAAACTCATGGCTTTTTTTAAAAAGAATTATTTAATTTATAAATTACTATTATTTTCCAGTTTGATAAGTCAGAAAGAGAGAGAAGGAAAACAAGAAAGCAGGCCACCAGGTCCAGGACTAGAACCGTGGTCAGTCATGTAGGAGTTGAGTGCCTTTAAACACCATGCCACCTGCTGTCCCCAATAAACTCATGTTTTAATCATATTTTTTTTCCACAAATTTTTGAAGTCTCCTTGTATTGTCTTTTGTTTTGAAGCACAATCACTTCGGTAGAAACACCACTTGACTAGGCAAAGATGTGAAATATTTATCGATGTTGAGTTTTTTCATACATTTTCCTACAGATGTATCAAATCTCTTTGAAGAATTTAGATTTTGTTTTCATTCAAATAATGGTGTAGTTACACAGATTCTATTTTATTACATTCTATTAATCATAGAGAAGGGTAAAGAAAAATAAAATTAACAAAGATGGAAGAAGGGAACTGGGCTCCTGAAAGGAAACTGATTAACTTCTGAGATCAAACCTAGCTCTAAATGAGAGAGGACATTTTTATTAATCTCTTCTAACTCCACAGTGAATAAGAACCAAGAAGTCAGGCCCGACTGGTAATATTCAAGATAATGAAATGATTCCTCTGAGTTATACTACTATAGTTTTGCAGTCTGCTTCATGTTATATAAAGATGCTTTAGATTTCCAGATGGGCTCCCACATGTAATTAAAAAATATTTGTTCACTTTCCTTTCTGCCATCCTCATTAAAATATATTGAAGCTATTGCTCCACTGTTTTTTAGCACTACTATTCAGAAGTAGCAGGTCATTTTGGTTCCTTAAGGTTTTTTTTTTTTTGGAGAGGTTTTCGTTATAGGGCGCGTGTGCTCACCAGACAGACAGAGAGACATAGAGACAGAAAGCGAGAAATCACCCCTCAGGAGGGAGGGTCTCACCGCAATCCCTTCTCCTCCATTCTCCTCTCGGGATCTTGGGCATGCACGCACATGCACCCGGCGTGAGTTTTAAGCCACTGGGTCCGGGACGTGAACCGCAGTCGACTACGTGGGAGTCCAGTGACATAGCCATTACGCTAACTGCTGGTTCCCAGGTTCCTTAACTTCTGTAAATTACTCCACTTTCCTTCTGAAAACTTTTAGAATTTATCTTTTACTTTGTATTCTGAAATTTCACAACATATACTTAGGTGTCTTGTGTTTTTTTATGTGATATATTGACACTCTGGGAAATTCTTCTGTGAGTCCATAGATTATCTAGTCATAACTAAGAGGAAAGTCTTAAAAATCCTGACCATGCCCACCATACTTTAAATTCTAGTGTCAAGTCCCTAGTTGTTGCCATTCAGTGAGTCTAGGAGGTAAAGGGAAGAGTTTTTCTATTCCATATGTAGATCTTCAATCCTCATCCTGTGTCCAGTCCCATCCTTACCAGTGCTGTCTACCATCCTGGTACTTTTAGGTCCCAAGGTTCTCTTGAGTTTGGTGGAGTGAATCCACTTTCTTCTCATTCATATCCTCCTATATGCTGTTTAGGTGTGGCTTCTTCCAACCTGCTAAAACTCCTCCAACTACCTTGAAAAATTTGGTTGAAATAGTCTTTTCACAGTTTCTTTGTTTTGTGTATTTATAACATGTATACATATGTATATATCTGCATTTATTATATATATACACTATATATATATATATATATCTTTTAAAATCATTTTATTAGAGGCTAAGGATAGTGAATATATATATATATTTGGTTTATATACCATCAGAAGGCTGTCTTTCTCTTTTTTCTTTGTTTCATTTCTCTCAAGGAATCTCCAAGTGATATGTTCATTTCATAAAGGTTCATGGATATACTCTTCACATCTTTCCGTATCAGAATATGTTTCTAAGTTTTTGTTCTACCCTCCCTTTGACTGTGAGAGCTCATAATTCATAATGTACTTCCCCCTTATCTTTTATCATTTAGTATCGCAAAGAAGCCTGATGCCAGTTTATGTCTTATCTCTTTGTAAATAACCAGCTATTCCTTCCTTCTAAAGTATGTAGGATTTTAACTTTATTCTGGAAATTAAAAAGAAATTTCTTGGGGCCAGCAGGTGGCATTGTGGTTAAGGTGCTGAACTTTCACATGGCTGACTGTAGTTCAAGGTCCTGACCAGGCAGCTTGCTTTCTCACTTTCTCTCTGTCTCTCTCAGGTTAGTGCCTGTATCAACTTAAAGAGCAATAATGTTGATAAATAAAATTAAATAATTTTTTTTTAAAAAAAGAAAATCACAAGTTCATATGTTCTTGGGCAAAAACTTTCAAAAAAATTTTTTTCTTATCTTTTTTATATTCTAGAGGTCTGATGTCTCAGTCTGGTCTTGGGTTGCTAACAAATATCTGAGACTGGGCAATTTATATAGAATAGAGTTTTATTTAGTTGTCAGTTCTGGTGGCTGGAAAATCCAAAGACCTGAGGCTGGCATCAGACCAGCTTCTGGTGCTATGTCATAACATGGCTGACAAAAGCAGAAAGGACAGTAGGCATGTGCAAAGAGAGTCCTGAGGCCAGCCATCTTTCTTTTATAACAACTTGTTCTCATGGCAACTAACCTTTTCTCACGAGAGCTAGAACCCACCCTGTCTCACAAGACAGCATTAATCCATTCATAAGGGTGCTACCTCCATGGTCCAAATACTGCCCATCCTAAAGATCTCATCACCTCCCACACCATTGCACTGGGGATCAAATTCTAAAACATGAACCTTTGGGAAATAAATCATTATCTAACCCAATGTATCTAACCAAATGTCCTGTCTCAGTTGTGTCTCTTTTATCCCCCCTCAGTAGTCTGTCTCATTCACTCCACTGGCTCTCTTCTCTCCTTCATACTAAAGGCTCCTGGAGGCATGCCCTTATTCTTGGCCTCTTTCTTGAACTCAAAAGCTGGATATTTCTATCCAGAGACTTGTAAGCCTGTGCCAGCTCAACCTTCTAAAAACCTAACTCTTAGTTTTTTTCCCCTTCTTAATTACTTCCTCTAATTATTAAGTTTTTGAGTCATGAAACCTCAGACTTGTATTAAGCCTTTCTTGTTTGTACCAAATTCAGCAACATCATACTTCTTAATATCCGTAGGACATTTCTCTGTCACTAATCTTTTCTTCTTTTTTATTCCCATGGTCATCTATAAAATTAGGTCCTCATTTTCTCTTATCTAGGTAGTCTCAGCTTGTATCTTACCACATGTCTCTTTCCTCACTCTCATCCTATTGTTTTTTTTGAGAGGTTTTCTATAGAGCAATGCACTTGCCAGAAAGAGAGACAGAGAGACAGAAAGCAAGAAATCACTCCTCAGGGGGGATGGCCATGCTGCAATCTCTTCTCGTCCATTCTCCTCTCGGGATCTTGGGCACGCATGCACACGCACCCAGCATGAGTTTAAGCCACCGACTCCAGGACTCAAACCGCGGTTGACTACATGGGAGTCCAGTGACATAGCCATTATGCTAACTGCTGGTCCCACAGTCATCTTATTTCTACTGTCAGATGATTTATTTACTATGGCTAAAGTTGTGCTCTGATGTAAAAATCTGTAGTGACTCTATTAGTAAATATCCCCCTTTTTTTCTTTCTTCTCCTTTTCTCCCTCCCTCTCTTCATTCTCATAGATATTCCAGCACCACCAATTAGTGACTGGCAGGCATTTTACCCAATGCTAGCAGGGTGGAGACAAAAATTGTTAAAATATGAGTCCTGTTAACGAAATTGAAGATACATTCTTCACCATGGCACGTGAGATACCAAACACTAGGTCTAGTCTTACCTCTTACCATTTCCATCCTCTGCTCACTGTATTCAAACTAGATCTTATATAAATACTACTTTAAAACAGATGATTTAATCTATCTTGAATGGCCCAATGAGACAAACTCATTATACACACACACACACACACAAACCTTATCTCTCTTGTCCTTGAATTCATGTAGCATTCTGTTGAATATATAGCGCTTTATTTATGTATAGTCTTTTGCGTACATGTCTTTTATCCATTGCCAGTCGGGTAGTTTCTGCATGTAAGTGCTGTATCTCAGTATCTCTTGTTATCAACTCTAGTATTTGCTTAGGAGCTAGACACTCAGTAAATCATTCTGACAGGTTACCTTGCTTTGTGTTACATTGAAAAGTCCTTGAAATGAAGAACAGTGCCTAGATAATTACTGTGAACATCACTCTGGGTCTCAACACCATCAAGAATGGAGTGTAGTTTGTATCCAATGAGTATGCATCAGTAATTATCTGTCTGACCTATAAGTATTATGAGAAACAATTTTTTAGAAAAAAGGTTAATGGAAAGAACTAAAAAAGAACACATAGCCCAGAGTGTCCATGCACTTAAGATGCTTCTATTTGGAGCTAGCAGGTGGCGTGGTGCTAAAACACTGGACTCCCATATGGCTGACCATGGTTTGAGTCCCAGATTCTATAGCTTGAAAATCATGCTGGGCGTGTGTGCATGGGTACTCAAAATCCTGAGAGGAGAATGGAGGAGAAGAGACTGCTGCACGGCCATACCTCTTAGGGGATGACGTCTTACTTTCCCATTCTCTGTCTCTCTCTCCAATGGGCACACAACCCAATGGCAAAAAGAAAAACAAAACAAAACCCACAAAAAACAAATGTAAAACCCTTCTATTTAGTAGCTCTTTTAATTCCTTTGTCAGTTAAGTACCTTTCTAATATTTAATTGCATAAAACAATCATGGTTTTAGATTTGAACTTCCTGGTAATTTTTCTCTTTTGTGTACTTTCCAGAATCCATTTCAGACATAATTTTCAATTTTGAATAATAACATTTAAAATCATCCCCAAGGTAAAAGTTGTAGGACAACATAAAAAATGAAGTCACTTTTAGTGTGTTTCCCATCGGCAAATTACTGTGTTTTTTTCCCCACCACCAGGCTTCCTCTAATGATATGACCTTTACTGTGCTAATAGACAGCAAACAAAAATCTGCCAAACTGTGATAAAATATAGGTTTTAAATATAAAACAAATTAAGCTAAGAAGACTTATAAAGGTCAAAAGCATGGAAAGAATTAAGTTGAAACAGTGATTTGTAGTTGACACCAATTGTAGCAGGTTTTTCCCAAGGTCATTTTTTGAACTCTTAATGCTTAATAACTGTACCAGGAAATGTAATTTGTTTTAAAGTAACACTACAGTGGTGTTGACTAATGTTTGGTAGTACTCAAATGTTAGTTTACTCTGCATCTCTTTACTGCGTACTAATATGTACCAGCCAATGGAGACGTATTAGTGAAGACTTCAGTAAAGATGCTTAATAGGAGATACAAATAAAACTTTAGCTACTCCATACAGTAGGGTCAGGTGAACAGGAAAACAGGTGGAAGCTCTACCTATCTAACCCAGATTGGTAAATAGGGCCCCAAAGATAACATGGAGCAGACCAGGAATAAAAGAGAGGGGAAAATGTTGCATACATAGAGTGCATAGAAAGTATAAAGATACAGAAGGAAAAGAACAATGTGATTCTGAATGGGAAGTTCATGGCGAGAGTCATGTCTGAGAGAGTAAAGGACTATAAATTGGTGATTCTCAATCTGTAGAGATTTGGGTTCTCAAGAGATATTAGTCAATATCTAGAGCATTTTTTGTTGTTATAACTAATGCAGAGGGCCCTGCTGACCACTGATGTTTAAAGGCCAGAGATGCTGAAAAATATCCTACAATACAAAGGCCAGCCCCTACAGCAAGAGTTATCCAAGTCCCGGTGTCAATAGTACTTAAGCTAAAAACCCTGTTATGGATGATCCTTAGACTTAAATTGGGGATAGATCATGAAGCTAATGAAAGGAATTTGGGATTTTTTCCTAGGAGTTTTGGGGTACCATGAAAGGTTTTTAAGCACATGTTGTTTTTGTTCTGAAAGCCACTCTACTATTATAATGGAAACTAGGTATTTTGAAATGTGTACTGTCATTCACTTAATCTGATTATTGTGCTTTCTAAAAATTATATCTCCCTGTCTGACAAAGGTAAAAAGAAGGTTGTTGTGGAAAGTTGGCTAAAATCTTGAGGACAGAAAAAAAAGATGCCTTAATTCTTTGGTCCTCATCAGTCATAATATAATTCTTTCAAATGCATCTACTTGTTTTATTGGATTCTCTCATGCCACACAGGATCAAGCATCCAAATCTACTATCGTGAATATAAAGCACTTCTAGAGATCAGCAGAAAGTACACTGGGCCAAGGCATGGTTTCAACTGGAAATTTTAAAAAGCTTATACAGGATCAGAAGATAGCATGGTGGTTAAGGTGACTGGATTTCCACATGGCTAACCATGGTTTGAGTCCCAAACTCAACAGGTTAAAAATCATGCTGGGCAAATGTGTGTATGCCCAAGATCCCAAGAGAAGAATGGAAGAGAAGGGGTTGCTGTGTGGCCATGCCCTTAGGGGGTGATTTCCCACTTTTCCTCTCCCTCTGTATTTCTCAGGAGAGTGTACATACCCTGTGGCAAAAAGCTGTAAGGAAAAAAATGTTTGTACATTCAAAGCAAAGAGTTTTTTACTAAAAAAAAAAATTACTTCTAGACTCTTAAACATCTGTTGACGTTTATGGCCTCTCTTTTCAAAATATGCATGTGTACTCCCAAACATACATTTAATTTCAGGGGTTCACAGACCCTACAGAGATTCAGTGATTTCTTACATTATGCTAAGTTTCCTGGAAATATCTAATGGTCAAATTTATAGCAACAAGTGTTTGCCAAGGGAAATACAACATAATTTAGACTAATCCAGAGAAAGCTTAGCATTTTTAAACAACAAGGAACTCTTTCCAAAAGTGTACACCAAGATACCATTTGTGTCATCCTGAAAAATGTAAGTAATATTGCATCATAGCAACAATGTCTATGGAAATGAACAATTTTTCTTATGATCCATAATAAAGACAGTATGTTGCTCTGGTTACAATAACCTCTGGGATGAACCATTCTGTACGCCATGTACTTTCTGCTGATCCCCTTCCATCTAATCACTTCCCTCTCTAAAAATAGTGATTGATTATGGGCCCATTGTTTTGTACATAGGAAGAAAGGGTGAATTGACCTGTGCCTGAATTCATCATTTTTTTTCTTCTATAATGAGTACCAAACTTTCAATTCCTTTAATCCTCTTTTACTACAAAGGTTCCAATTATATTAGTCATAACAAGACTGTCCCCCCAAAACTCATACTATCAACTCATCCTATCATGTGTGTGCACACAAGCACCACACACCCCTCTTTAATCTTTTGAAGGAAATAATGTATGTGTATTTAAAGGTCCCTGTCTCTACTGATGCTATCACATTAACACGATGCATTTTTTTGGATTTGTTAATATGTTACATCATTTTTCTCACTTGCTAATTTTGTACAGAGAATCTGAGAGTCAGCTTTTATTTCTAATTTTTACTGTGATTTCTAGTAACTTGAGTCACTGGAACCAGATTCCAATATAACAATATAAATGTCATTTGATGCTCTTTAGATTGGGATTTTGGGTATTCTATAAATATTGGCAGAAGTTAATATCTAGTCAACATCAAGGTGACAGCTGGGGGCTGCAATTTTCATCAGGGACTTGGGTTCCTCTTCTAAGCTCATTGATTGTTCACAAAACTCATTTCTTTCCAATGTTTTGCACATGTCTGACTCCATCTTCAAGCCAGCAATGACAGATAGGGCCCTTCTCATGCTTTCCCCCTCTCCAACTTAATGTTCTGCAACATTTGTCTATCTCCAGCTAGAGAAATTTCTTCACTTTTAAAGACTTACGTGATTAGATAGGACCCACCTTGATAATCCAGAATATTCTCTCTAGATGAAGGTCTATAATCTTAACTATTTTTGCCAAGTCTTTTTGTCATGTAACATATTGGGTTGTCAGTAAAATCATGATACATATTTGCATAGGAAAAATGTAGAAAAACATGTCATGACTTTTCTGATGATCCAATAGAATAGTCATAGATTCTAAGGATTAGAATATGGACATCTTTGGGGAACCATTCTTCCCATCACAGAGACCTACAGGTAAAGTGGCATAGGCATTCAGAAAGAGAGGGAGAGAGGAAGGGAAGGAAAGAGAGAGGAAAGAAGAGTGGTCACATCACTAGACCCTTTCATAGTCAACTGTGGCTTGGGTTCCAGATCCGGTGACTCAAAACTCATGTCGGGTGTATGTGTGTGCATGCCCAAGATCCCAAGAGGAGAATGGAGGAAAAGGGATTGTGGCATGGCCATCCTTCCTGGAGGGTGATTTCTCACTTTCCCTCTCTCTGTCTCTCTTTCTGTCTGGAGAGCATATGTGCCCTATAGCAAAAATCTCTCAAAAAATTTTTAATGAATAACACAAAATTCATATGAAGAAATAAATGAGAATGTCTAAAAAACAAAAATTCTAAAAAAAGAAAAGCTGAGAGGAGGGGCTATCTCTATCAGAGAGTAAATCATACCCTGATGTTTCAGTGATTTAAACACAATGGTAGCTATCTAAGACTAGGTAGAAAAGCCAATGGAAAAGGATAGAAGATCCAGAAATAACCCCAAATATATGCCATGTGATAAAAAAGTTCACTTTAGGTTAGTGAAAGATATGTAGATTACTCAATAAATGGTATTGGAACAACTGATTGGCCCACTAGAAAAAAGTTGCATTCAAATCTTATATTGACCTGTGGGGTAAGCTCTAAGTATACTAAAATATGAATGTAAAAGGTGAAATCATAAAAGCACAACAAGAATAAATGAGAAAATGTCTTTATGATCTTGAAAGATCATAGGCTTAAAAGGAGAAAAAATAAGACCAACAGGTGGCATGGTGGCTAAAGTGCTGGACTCCCATATGGTCGACCATGGTTCAAGTCTCATACCTGGCAGCTTGCTTTCTCACTTTCCCTTTCTCTCTGTTTCTCTCTGGTCAAATTTAAAAATAGTAATAATAACAAGTATAAATAAATAAATATTTAAATATTTAACAAAAAAAGGAGGTAAAAATAAAATAAAAAATTTCTTCATGGTTAAAAGCAAAGTAACCTAAGTCAAAATATGTTAATCCTTGGGGCCGGCAGGTGGTTTGGTGGTTAAGGATGCTGTACTTCCATATGGCCGACCACGGTTCAAGTCCTGGACCTGGAGGCTTGCTCTCTCACTTTCCCTCTCTCTCTTTCTCTCTCGCTCTGTCCCTCTCTGGTCAAAATTAAAAAAAAATGAAATAAATGAAGGAATAAATAAAAATAAAATAATTCTTAAAAAATATGCTAATCCATTGATAAATTCGTGCCTATATTTTAAACAGCAAAGAAAACAATTTAAGTGTCGTCTGTAGGAGCAAGTTAATAAATCATGTTTGACCCATACAATGGAATACTATACTGTTATAAAAGAAGAATGAGGGAGTTTTCTGTGTGTTTATTAGGTAGTCTGAAAAGTCATGACCTATTTTTCTGTTTTCCTGGAGGCTTGCTCTCTCACTTTCCCTCTCTCTCTTTCTCTCTCGCTCTGTCCCTCTCTGGTCAAAATTAAAAAAAAATGAAATAAATGAAGGAATAAATAAAAATAAAATAATTCTTAAAAAATATGCTAATCCATTGATAAATTCGTGCCTATATTTTAAACAGCAAAGAAAACAATTTAAGTGTCGTCTGTAGGAGCAAGTTAATAAATCATGTTTGACCCATACAATGGAATACTATACTGTTATAAAAGAAGAATGAGGGAGTTTTCTGTGTGTTTATTAGGTAGTCTGAAAAGTCATGACCTATTTTTCTGTTTTTCTATGCAGAAATGCATCATGACTTTCCTGACAACCCAATATATAGAAAGAACTCTATAAGATACATTATGAAGTACAAAAGACAAAGTGCAAATCACTGTTTCAGTGTGCAATCTTACACATAAAAGGAAAATTAAGGATAATTAAAGAAATTAAGGATATATATGTACATTTACTTATACATGGGTGAAGACATTTTGGATACATACTATAAAAACCCAAATAGTGCTTTATTTGAGAGTTAGGAAAGTCCGAGGGGATGACCACAGGGAAGAGTAAGATTTTTTTCTTTAAGTTTTTTTGATATTATTTTGTATTACCATTTAAAAAATGTATATAGAAAAGTTTAAATCTAGTAATACTTTGCTTTCTAAAGGCAGTCCTAATTTGGCCTATCAACTTTGGTTTTTACTACATTATCCGAGGAAGTATGTGCAACCACAGAATTTCTTCAAGGCATCAGAATCCTGTGACATCAACTTAAAAATTGATCCAGAATGTGGCCCCACATGGTGTCAAAATACAAAAGTGCTTAAGCAATATTTGTTTTCACAAAGGTAAAATCCTTCCAAGGTGTGGCCTTTACATGGCTCATAGCCATTTCTGAATAGTTGGTCACATCTTCATGGCTTTCTGAATTAATCTATGGAGCTATAAAATAAAAGTCCTGGGATCCAGTGAGCCAGGCTGTGGGCTTAGAGCCAGGAATTTAGCAAGTCAATCCATGGCAAAGATGCAGAGTTAGCAAACATAAGGAACACACTGCTCAAACATTGGCCAGGATGCCCACTCTAAATTTCTATGTCTGTCTGCCTGGTCTGAATAAATGTACCCTGACCTCTTGCCTCTCAGAGCCCTATGAAAGCCTACATGGTACAGGGTCAAAAGAAAGAAAGTAGAAAGTAGACAGAGAGGGAGAAGTTGGCTGGGTTTTAGATGTTGACATACATGAGCATTGTTTTCAGTTAACAAGCCGTTTTGAAGAAACTGCCATATAGTTCTGTTTAAAACCATGTTTATTTTGTGCCTAGGTGTGTCTTTCTTTAAAAAGTGAAATTTTGAGGAAAGAGGTCTGGATCCTTTCAAATAGGGCAAGTTGTGACTCTGAGACCAATTATGTGCACACAGAGGGCAAACACAGAAGTCAGAAGACAAGCTTAGAATAAATGAAATTCCATTCCAATTAAACAAGGATCCTTGGAAACACCTCAAGCAAGCTAGAATTACTCTGATGCCTGCCGATGTTTTGATCTCTCCTTTTCTATTGGGTGAAAGGTATAGAAAGGAGTGCAGAAAAAAGGGCAGTAACTTGAGAAACCAAATGAAGCTTTTTTTCTTTATAATTTTTAAGTATAAAGAGCCTGCCTCAAATTGAGATGAGATTACAGTATAAAATAGCCTCAAAAGAACAAAGACTACAGTGCTTTTAATAACTGACCACAGTGGATACACTTTTAATGCCTTAAAGAAACTCTAGAAAAATGGGGGGGGGATCATATTGAAAGAGACTCCCTCAAACTTCAAAAGGAAGTCTGTGGTTAAAATGAACGAAGAACGCTTGGAGCTGAAGATCAGTTAGAAAAATACCCAGTTTCACCTGAGATTTTCTCCGAAATTGTGCTTCTCATTTAAAGAGTGTTTCTTCACAGTTCTGCTTACTTGTTTAATGGGGAATTCTACCATAGATAAAGACTTGAGTAGAGCATTTGATAAATACTGGGACTGACTTAATCATGCCTGTGGGACAGCTTGCTATTTACACTTTGAAGCTATAATTTAGCTATTGTTATGATAGGATGACAACTTCTCCAAATAGTGGACAAGATGTCAAGAGAAATTCAGAGGCTGCTGAAATGCAAGTGTGCACATGCAAATCTACAAAATAACCTTGGTAGATATTATACCTTTTTATATCTGTTGCTTGGAGGATGACACTGAAATTGTCTTTTTGCAGATACAGTTTTCTAAATAAGAACTAAATCTTAGGTCTTCAGAACCTGAAAAACAAGAACAGCCAACAAAGTTTTGGGTTGATCATTGATATATATTTAGTGCATACTTCCTTAATTTAAAAAGCAGTGATTTTGCTTTTTCTATGATTTTTAATACAGTATTTCTCAAAAGTTTTAAACAACAGTGGATATCATTTTTCAAACATCTTTTATAAAATGAAATACAACATAACACAAGCAAAAATAGAATTTTATTAGTTTTAAACGATTTTATAAGTCCACATTTATAACAGCTCTTTAAATTTATTTATAAAACCAAAGAAAATAGGGGCCAGCAGGTGCGTAGTAGTTAAGATGCTGGACTCCTACAAGTCCTGGACCTGGCAGCTTGAAAAGCACGATGGGGATAGAGAAAGATAGCGAGTGAACAATAGAGAGGCAGGACGTTAGTGAGAAACAGATATGGCTTATTAACTGTTGATGATGACATGTATAGTATTCTCAACTGGATTCATCTGAGAAGTACGTCATGATGGGCAAAGTATTTTTACAAGCAAAATGAGAAATAGAGATTGACTGTTTTAAAAAATAATTAGAATAATAATAATACTGATTGGGGAAAACATAGAAATGATATTGAATGTTGAAGTGGGGAAATTAATGTCTCTGTATTGACTGACATGCATGGCATTCCCTTTTGAAAAAGCAATGTAATACACTGTAAAGTTATATGTAATCCAATGTAATATAAAGAAGATTATGATGATAATAAAAAATAAAAAATAATATATATATATAAAATAAATAATTATTTATTAAAAATCACTTAACAGACAAAAAGAGAAGCTATGTACTGATGATAATGTACATAGTAATATCTACGACTTGACTAATATGCACTATATTCACTCTAGAAAAACCATTTTTTATGCTGTAAAGATACACAGTGATTAAATATAAATAATAATAATAATAAAAAAGAAAAGCACGATGGGCAAATATGTCCAATAAGAAAGAAATTTCAGTTCATTAAATAGGAGCACAAAGGAGGTTTCTAAACTAATTTTGCATTCTCAATGCACTGGCCAATTTAATGTATCCTGATGAACCATAAAGGACAGTAGATTGTTTTTCTACATTTATTCGTTAACATTTCAAACTATCATCCACCTAATTGAGTAAGTACTCAAATATCCAAGAAGACAATAAAAACATCTAATAAATCTTTTTTAGCAGAAAATACTTCTAAAATTTATCTTGTAACATAATATGACATTCAATGTCACTGTTTTTTTATTTTTAATCTTCTGTATGCCTTAAATCTTGTCTCTATCAAATAACATCATTTAAACTTCAAAAATAAGCAACAGATTTTGTTTTACATGTTAAGTTCAAAATTTGGTTTCATTGCTAAGGATGGTGTTACTACAACCTGAATGGCCTAATAAATCTTGTTCATGTTGTAAAAATTACTGGCAAGACACAAAAGCTGATGCAAAATGTATAATCTAATATGACTGATGACTATAGTTTTAAATAATTAAAAAGTAGGCAAAGACACATACATTTTTAAACATTAATATGGCATTTATAAAGGATTTATCTATATGCAAGAAGATGTCAAAGGCAAACATTATTTTAAAATTTCTACTACATGATTTCACCTAAAAGTACTATATCAAGCCCTAGTGTTCGCTAATGTGTTAAAAGTTGGTATTTAACACTTCCAACAAGTGGAATTCTGTGTGTAAGGTGCAGTTTAAATCATATCTAAAAATAATATAATGTTTGAATTTTACAACTGTGAGACTCCTGAAGCACATTTAGAAATATCTTTTAAGATATCTCAATAGTGAAGTCAGAGTTTGGGGGCCTCAGGTTGGAAACAATTAGTAAAGCCTAAAATCCCAAGCTTTCATGTTGGTGTATAAATCCCATAAATCTCTTAATCACCCCTAGAGCAAGCTTTCATCTAATTTTCCCAAGAGAGAATTATCAAAGCAATTCTCGGAGCTGAATTAGGGCATGGTGGAGCTCTTCAGAGGATAGGCCTCATATACTTCTAATAAATCAATATGTAGCTCAAGCTTGTCTAACATCATAATTGTGTTAGATTCATTTCTTCAGAATGCCATGCTATGACATTATGTCTTCATGATATTATCACAAAAAGAATGAATGTCTTTTATAAAAAAATGACAAGTTAAACCTTCTATAAGTAAGTAAATAGAAAATTTCATAAAAACTGTCTCTAGTAAATTATTTTAGTTTAGCCTTTATTTGGTTTTGCCTTGTATCTATATCATCTCAAGATATTTTATTTAAGACGCCATGAACTGTAGTAAGTACTTATGAAGATATAACACCCTAACTTTTCTCAGTAGGTTAGTAATTAAGGTAAAAGCATAGACCCCCATAAATGCTGGTATTCTTATTTTTTTAAAGAGTCATTTTGTTCAATTTTATTCATCATTATTTTTAATTTGACCAGGGAGACAGAGAGAGAGAGGGAAAGTGAGGACTTAAGTCGCCAGGTCTGGGACTGGAACTGCAGTCGGCCATGTGGGAATCAAGCACCTTAACCACCATGCAACCTGTCGGCCCAATGTAGACAGTCTTTACACTGTGGATTTGACTTAAAGAGGCACATTATCATGGACTGTCATTAGAACCTGATTATAAGTTTAACTTTCTTGTTAATTTTATGAAGTGAAACCCATGAAAAGACATATCATCTTCATATCCCAGTTTGTTCTGCTTCCTGTTGTTCTACTTTAGAAACATCATAAACTCTGCCTAGCAACTCTTCCATAAGTGGGCAACAGAAAACTAGTTTGTTTCATCTAAAATATTCATGCTCATAATCTTAGCCATCCTTGAGTGTTGACCTTTACTTACATTTTCTTTATTATGATAATTTTTCAAGCAATCTCTGAAAGCTAATGTCACAACCCTGACTTCTACTGTAGGCTTGTGGTGAGAGTGGTATTTGTACTCTCCCATCCTCTGCCTGTTATTATTTTTAAAGAGATTTTTGCTATAGGGCATGTGTGCTTACCAGAGAGACATAGAGAAACAGAAAGCAAGAAATCACTCACCAGTGGGGATGGCCATGGCAAACTACACCGTCTGCTGGCCCCATGCCTGGTATGTTTTTCGAGCTGCTGGATCCAGGACTTGAACCACACAGTTGGTCATGAGAGATCCAGCTGCCTAAACCACCATGCAACTGGCTGACCCATAATATGAATTAAGAAGAGTATAAATAATAGAGACTGGGTATGTATTATATTACATACACACACACTCTAGTAGCATTTCAACACATTATTTAGACAATATAATTTAAAAAGAAAAAAGACACATCACATACTTCTGCTCCCACCCCCACTTCCATTGAGAACAAAAACACTACTTCAGGATAAAAGCCACATGACAATATTAATTAAATATATGAAGAAAATGCCCTACTGTTTTAAAGTGTCAACTTATATATATATTAAGAGATGGCACATATCCCAAGTTTTTTACACAAAAGAAATAAACATTAGAAAGGTATTATGATTCCCAATTTAATACCTTAGTAATTTTTTTCACTTGACAAAGGGCTCTAAATTGGATCTAGAAGATTAAACAAGTGAGCATCCGAACCATGTCTAACACATGATAAACAGTCAGTGTCTATCAAATGAAAGAGCCTAAAGATAAAAAGCTAACCAAGGAGAAAAGCACAAAACTGTGGCTTAAAGAGACACCAACGCAACTGACAGATCCAGAAAATGAACAAATCTGGTAATTAGGATGTCAACGTTGGGTTATAAAAGAGGGAACCAATAAAGTAAGATCTCTCTCTCCCCCACCTAACTGAAACCATTGAGAAATCAAAGTGAGCTTGGCAAATGGAGGCCAAAATATTGCCATTATTACTGATACTGCATGATGAGTGCCCTGGTGCAGGCCAGCGGCTTTCCTCACAGGGTAGCCCAAGATCAGACAGCATTATTGGCCTAGCTGAGAACGCATTTTCTCTGGTCACACTTGCTCCAAAGAAGAAAAAGGAAAAGGGGTTGGGTCTAATACCCATCAACAGTAGAACAGAGAAGTCGCCTGTGGTCCTGCATAGAGACCGGCTTCTTATTGCTCTGGAAAAGAAGGAGCTGCAGCCATGCTCATCAAGCATAATCCTCAAAGACAGGACAGTAGTGAAGGAAGTAACTCACAGAAGAGTCCATGCAGTATACTTCCACTGCCATAAAACTCAGAACAGACAAAGCTATACAATGTTTTGTTTGGAGATATGTACATTAAGTATGTTATATTATTGCTGTTTCCTTGTCTTTTTATTTTTTCCCCCAATGTCTGGTAAAGGGGCTATTTCCACACAGTGGACGCTGAATTAGGGCAAATAAATATAAGTTCTAGAGATGGAGATTCTCCAGGGGATTTTTCAAGTAAGTCAAAAAGAAAACTTTTTTTTTTTTTGAGGTTTTTGCTATAGGGCATGTGCGCTGGCCAGAGAGACAGAGGGAGACAGAGAGATGGTCACTGCAATCCCTTCTCCTCCATTTTCCTCTTGGGATCTTGGGCACGCACGCACACAAGTCCAACATGAGTTTAAGCCACCAGGTCCGGGACTCGAACCACGGTCAACTACATGGGAGTCCAATGACATAGCCATTACGCCAACTGCTGGTCCCCCAAAAGGAAACTTTTTAAAGCAGGAGAATGATTATCACAAATGTCAGGAGGCAGAGAAGGGCTGTAAAAACAGTTGCACGCAGAACCCATTAAGGCACTGGTTATATTCAACTTCTTGAGTGTTTTATAAATATGCATTTTACATATTTTTGGCATGAATAATATCTTTCTTTTTTGAGAGAGATTTTTGCTAATTTAGCACTCGCCAGAGAGACACACAGAAACAGAAAGTGAGAAATCACCCTCTGGGGTATGACTGGCCATGCCGCAACCCCTTCTCCATTCTCCTCTTGTCATTTTTGGACACACACGTGCATGTTCCTGGCATGAATTTCAAGCTGCCAGGTCCAGGACTTGAACCACAGTTGACAATATGGGAGTTCATCACCTTAACCACTGCACCACCTGCTGATCTCGAACCATGTATTTCAAAATCAGAAAAAAAAGTGGAGAAATAGTATGTGAAGTAAGATCTGGAAAACCTTTGTTCTATAACATCAACATCTTAGTTTTCCTCAACAGTATCACAATTAATGAAAACTTTAGGTGCCTCTTGTAGAGTCTGTTGACTCTGCTCACTTTTTGCACATTTTCTTAGGAATAACTATAGATTCACATTGCAGAAATAGTACAGAGAAATTCATGTACCCTTTTCCCAGTTTTCCCCAGTGGCTATATCTTAAATAATCACAGCGCGTAATGATCATGAAACCAGTGATGTGACACTGATACATCGCGTGTGCAGCTCTGTCATTTCATCTCAGGTGTAGATTTGTGTAAGGACAACTAGAGCTGAATGTGTGAGAGAAAAGGGCCTTCCTGGGTATTTCCTAAGCACCAAGTTCTGCACAAACTTACGTCCTATATTCCTAGGAATGTGTCTCAGATTTTTTAAGTCCTCTATTGCTATCATATTCCCCAGTTTTTCCCTTTAAATGTTTTTTTCAGGTTCTAATTAGCCTCAATTGACATCACCATGTCAGGTAGATTATGTTAAAACAATGTCATTGTTTTTTTTCCCTTAATTAACCAATGCCAGGTAATGGGGCTGTTCCCACAAAGTGGATTCTGAATCGGGACAAATAAAACATAAATCCTGGAAATGAAGCTTCTTCAGGGAACTTGAAAGTATTGGGTTGTCAGAAAAGTCATGATGCATTTTTGAAAAAAAAAAAAAAAAACCATGACTTCCAACAACCCAGTCAAATTGAGTTAATTCTCTGGAAATGGTGCTTTTTGGGGATACATCCAACCTGTTCTGCCTCCTTCTGGATGCTAAGCTCCTAGCTAGTTTTGATAGCTACCTTGGTTGTGAGGAGGATGTTTTTCAAGGCCAAGGGGGATGAGAATAGAGAAAAATCAAGGCATGACACTTGCAGTTTCGCTATTTTTCTTTCATAGTCAAAGGATTGTTCTAAGTCTTTGGTTAACATGATGTGTTCTACAAAACTTGATTTTCATCAAGTGTTCTTATTGCTTTTATGGAGGACTGGATTTTTGGACGTCCTTATGCCCCCTTCCAGAGTGCTTCTCCTTTTGTATGTCAAAGGCATCTGTTTTGGTATGACTGATTCACAACCATTTGAAACTTTCCCAGTCAGGGTGAGAACTACATGATACATAAGCACTGATGGGAATTATCTTGCTAGGAATATTTTACTATTCTTACTTGATACTTTCTGTCTCCTTGTGTCTCTTTCCTTAACTGTAACTATACATAGAGAATAAATGAAAGATATTTGTTGGGATACAAGAGAATGAATGTCAAGTCAGTTAATCAGAAATTTTCAAGGATGAAACTGATCAGCCCTACAGGTCCAAAAAATTGGAAAAGATTTCTATTGTTATCATCATCAGATGGATAAAGTTTCCTTCAGACTGCATTTGGTCTGAAAATACTATGCTTATTTTTAAAATCAAGATCATATGTGTTTGAGTGAGGATAAATAATTACTTTTATTTCTTTATTTTAAGATATTCAAGAGCTATGTGTATTTGTTTCCTTAAAAATAGAAAGATATAAACATATGATTTTTCTTTCTAGTTGATGCTCTTTTAATAATTTTTTAAAATATTTAAAGACTAGGATGGACTTAAGAAAGTTAATTACACAGTCATAACAATGTTTCAGCCCAACATGAAGTTTGTATATGACGGTAGTCCCATAAGATTGTAATAGGCTATACCATATAGATTTGTATAAATACACTCTGGGATGTTCACCCAACAAGGAGATCACTTAGCAATACATTTCTCAGAACATATCCTTATCATTGAACAATGCATGATTGTATTAAAAGCAATAATAATTAAGCAATATTTTAATTGACAGATTTTGGAGATTGTGGATGCTTTATATCATATTAGACACCATGGTTATTATTATATCAGATGCTTCCTATTATAACTAAGGAGCAAAGGGAGGTGATATAATTAAATGTCTAAATTAATTTACAGACAAGCTAAACTCAGATCATAGCAATTTGGAATGACATTATTCTCACAGGGATGATCTGCCACAGTTTATCATTACTCTCATTATGTTAAAAAAAAAGTGTGTGCAGAGCACACACTTAAATAAGTAAATTCTCAGGAATAAACTATAAAATATAAGCATGTATAAATCATCAACATACTAATTTAAATTATAACTGGCTATCCATTTAAATAGGTCAGAATGATTCCCTACTCAGAAACACTTTAATAACATGTATATATCAAGATATTTATTTGAGAGCCAGCAGGTGGCATGGTAGCTAAGGCACTGGACTTCCATATGACTGACCACAGTTTTGAGTCTCAGATCTGGTGACCTGAAAATCAAGCCAGGCATGTGCACGTGCCCAAAATACTGACAGGAGAATGATGGAGAAGGAATTGCAGCATGGCCATCCCACACCCCCAGGGTATTTCTCACTTTTCCTTGCTCTGTCTCTCTGTGTCTCCAGCAAACATACATGCCTTGTAGCAAAAAAAAAAAAAAAAAAAAAAAACCTAAAAAAAATATATATTAATAACAACAATAGCTAACATTATATTTTTAAATTGATGATAGATATGTGTATACACGTGTGAGATGAGGGAGAGGAAAAGGAGAGGAGTACCCTCCACAGGGTCTGGTTACATCGTGATTCTCTTCCTCCATTCCTCCAGCCCATCAGATAATAGGATTGTACGGCTGTCATGTGGGACCCTGCTTCTCCTGAGCAGTGCATTACTGAGGCACCATGGTGCTGGCCCTCATTGCTAATGTTTATTAAGTACTTACTATATGCCAAACGCTATGATAAGAGCTCTAGGTGAATTCGTTCATTCCACGACACCATGGAATTACTATTATTAGCCTCGTTTCAAACATAAGGAAACTGAGGCAAAAAGGCACTTAAGAGGCTTGCCCGTGGCCAGGTAGTTGGTAGTGGGAGAAGTGGAATTTCTTTTTTTTTTTTTTTTTTTAAGAGAGGTTTTTGCTATAGGGCGCGTGCGCTCACCAGACAGACAGAGACAGAGAAACAGAAAGCGAGAAATCACCCCCCCAGGGGGAATGGCCATGCCACAATCCCTTCTCCTCCATTCTCCTCTCAGGATCTTGGGCACGCACACACACGCACCTGGCGTGAGTTTAAGCCACCGGGTCTGAGACTCGAACCACGGTCGACTACGTGGGAGTCCAGCGACATAGCCATTACGCTAACTGCTGGTCCCAATGATTTCTTGATACATTTGCAGAATTTTAGCCAGAAAAGTACCCATGAAGGAGAGCGTTGCTTAGGTCATCCAATCTTAGAACATGGCCTCTCATCTATCCCATATCCTGAAATAACCTGGGATGACTCATAAAAGAGGTGGCCATGCGGGACCAGCAGTTAGCGTAATGGCTATGTCGCTGGACTCCCACATAGTCGACCACGGTTCGCGTCCCGGACCCAGTGACTTAAAACTCACGCCGGGCACGTGTGCGTGTGTGCTCAAGATCCCGAGAGGAGAATGGAGGAGAAGGGATTGCGGCGTGGCCATCCCCCTTGGGGGGTGATTTCTCGCTTTCTGTCTCTCTGTCTCTCTCTGTCTGGCGAGCGCATGCGCCCTATAGCAAAAACCTCTCAAAAAAAAAAAAAAAAAAAGAGGGGGCCATGGGATTCGAAATGTAAAAATCTGTGTTTAACTAACTTTGCTAAGGAAAGGATGGGATATTTGGCATGAGCACATGTTTTATCCTATTTCTAAAATGCTGTTTTCTTTCCAACTGACTTTAAAATGTTGTTGATTTGTAGTCGTATAGCCTATCAATGAACTTAATTCAATGTGCTTATGTTCAAAGACAGTTTATTAAAGGAAAACATTAATCTCCAGATCCTTTTTACATGATACGCTGATGATCTTCCACTGGAGGAAACAGGAAATTCCAGTATGTGAAGAAGAAACAAAAGATCTCCTTTTATAAAAGATGTGTAGAAAGCTCATGTTTCTCTTAAAGTGTTTTCTACCTTTTAAACTTAAATTTTATTTTGTAAAATAGAGAATGGATCTTACAACTATGCATATATTTGTTCCAGCATAGTTGAATTATGTTCTAGAATTTTCTTCTGTTTCTGATGTTTTATTATAGCAGAACCATTGAGAAGGAGGGACAATAAGGGGACAGAGAAATGAATGCTCAAAGAACACAAGAAGACAAAGCATAAATCAAAATCATAAATGCAAACAGCTGAGAAATATGATAAAAGCAAGCTATTATCCCAAAGAATCTTAAATTCATCTTAATTTCACACACACACACACACACACACACACACACACATATATACACATACACATATCCATATATATATGAGGCTATTAACATAAAATTAGTTTTTGAACATTCTAAATATAAGGCTGTTAACATAAAATTAGTTTTTGAACATTCTAAACACAGAGAAATTTTTAGAATGCTGTAAAATATTATCTTCATATTTCCAGTGATTTCACAGTTAAATATTATTTTAATGATAACTATAAATGATAAGATAAATAGCATAATAAATACACTGCTGATTCTTAAAATTCAAACACTGATATTTACATGAACATGACTTTTTACAAGTACTAGAGATATAATAATAAAGGAAAGTCACCATGGATTAAGTTATTTATTTATTTTTTTTGGAGAGGTTTTTGCTATAGGGCGCATGTGCTCACCAGGAAGACAGAGAGAGATAGAGAGATAGAAAGCGAGAAATCACCCCCCAGGGGCGATGGCCATGCAGTAATCCCTTTTCCTCCATTCTCCTTTTGGGATCTTGGGAACGCACACACACGCGCCAGGCGTGAGTTTAAGCCACTGGGTCTGGGACTTGAACCGCGGTTGGCTACATGGGAGTTCAGCAACATAGCCATTGCGCTAACTGCTGGCCCCTAAAAATATATTTATATATTTCTTCTGTGACAGAGAAAGAGAGAAGCAACACCCTTGACAGGGTCTTGATGCCATGATCCACTCCCAGCCTTCAGCCAGCCCCAGAATATGGGCTTGCACCTCAGGGAAGTCTTTGACCCGGGAACCTTCCAATATGGGAATTGCGTTGCAAAGTGCCACATTTTACCACTACACCATGTCTGGCCCCCAAGTATTTTGTCAATAATTTCATAGCTTCATATTTTTAGGTATCAAAGTACCATATTACAGACATATTAGACTATATTTAATGAATAAATGTGATACAAGCTATTATATTTAAAACTTGTGTTGAGATTAATACTGAAGTTATACAAAGCAAAGAACAAACTGTATCTGTATCTGAGCCAATGAGTAGCCCTGAAATATCAGTTGCCTCAAAACTGAAACTGTTTTATTCCAGACAGACTTCCAACAGAGAACCCCAGTGCTCTAAAACTCACTATGAAATAGTTTACATTCTAGATATTTTCTGTTAGAAAATTCTTTGATTTTTGCTAATTTTAACTTTAAATTTTCCACCCTTACATGTGATCAACTATTTTAAGTAGACTATTTTCTATTCTAAGTTATAATATAGTTTGATACATTTTCAAGTACATACCTTACGTAGTTGTTTATAAATATTTATCCTATGAAATATGTGGATAATGTCTTATTATACAAGCTATTTTTCCTCCTTTTTTTTTTTTAAGACTTTTTTGCCTTGAGGTGGCCTGCTCATCAAAGACAGACAGACAGACAGACAGTGAGAGCGAAAGTGAGAAATCACTCCCTGGGGGGGATGGCTATGTTGTAATCCTTTCTCTTCCATTCTCTATTTTGGATCTTGGGCACGCACACACACGCCCCTAGTGATTTTCAAGCCTGTGGGTCGGGGATTTAAACCACGGTTGGACATGTGGGAGCCCAGCGACACAAGCACTACGCCATCTGCTGGCCCCTACATGCTATTTTTCTACCTAATACACTAATAAACATTTTTTAAAAATCTCTGTATTGTTTTACAAATATTATCTCATTTATTCCATGAAACCTAAACATTATAAGTTTTCTACCTAACAACAATTTAAAATAGTTTGTTAGTACATAAACTGTCCAGAAACAACGTTGTTAATTTTAGATTGTTAGCTAAATGTGAACAATGTTTGTGGCCAGAATAGTATATAAAAAGTTCTAATAAATTTATTTATTTATTTTTAACAGCCAGAGGGCATGTACACTCACCAGAGAGAAATGGATAGAGAGGGAGAGAGAAAGAGAGAGAGCATATGCAACCCACAATGGGGTGTGCTAAGTTTCCCTTCTCCTCTTCTCCAGCCTCTTGGGATTTCAGATGGGCACACACATGTACCTGGCATATTTTTGAAGCCATTAAGAGCTGGGGTTTGAACCACAGTTGGCTGTGAGAGATCAGCTCTTTAATCATTAGGCTATGGAGCCACTTTTATTTCTTATAATGGTTCTCTCCAGTACTTTTCAAGTTATATCATATGATCAATTTTCAAAAAGTGTTCAAGTTAATAGTAGTAGTTTGCATTTTGTTTTACCATTTGTTAATTCAGAGAGCTAGGCATCTGTTATAATAATATTATATCTTAAAACATCAGCATTACCTGATTTCAATAAACACTGTGAGGTCTGCAATTTTAGCAACTTGATTTATAAGTAAACATAGTAACTAGCTCTGTATATACAAATCATGAAATTCTATAAAATTTCAAGTTTAAGCTTAGTAGTTGCATCATATATGATTTATTTCTCACCAAAAAAAAAATCTTAAATTATATGGAAGTAGAAAATGTTCGATTAATAATCAGCAAAAGAGAAGCAGTTACAAAAAAGAATGGTCAAAGTATTAAACAAAATAAGAGGCCAGCTCCGTGGCCTGGTGTTTAAGGTTGGTTGGCCACATGGCCAACCCCGTAGTTCAAGTCCCAGACCTGGCAGTTTGAGAAACACATCAAGTGTGTGTGTATATGTGCCCAAATTCTGAAAGAAAGGAAATAGAGGAGAAGAGACTGTGGCGTGATCACTTCCCATGGGAGTGCTTTCTTCCTCTCCTTTTCCCTCTCTCTGTTTCTCTCTCTCTGGCATGTACCCTATAGCAAATTAAGAAAAAAAAAAAGAGATGTGAAAATATCTTGAGAATTTTCTACTGGGGAAAACAAACAAACAAAAAACCCACAAATATAGGAAGGAAGGCCATAAAGTAATCCTTTAGGAAAAGATCATAGGAAGGATACTAATTTCAACTTAAAAAAAGTATAATTATAACCCTCCGGCAACATAGATCAATGAAACAGAATAGAGTTCAGATAGGGCCATGCAGATAGGCTGGATTACTTTTTGACAAAATTGCAAAGGCATTTCAGTGTTTGTGTATGTGTGCATGTGTGTGTGTGTTTGTGTGTATTTTTTTAAGAGATATTTTGCTATAGGGTGCATGTGTTCACTGGAGAGACAGGAAGAGACAGAGAGACAGAAAGTGATAAATCACCCACCAAGGGGGATGGTTATGCTGCAGTCCCTTCTCCTCCAGTCTCTTCTTGGGCTTTTGGGCATGTGTGTACATGTGCCTGGCCTGAGTTTCAAGCTGCCAGGTCTGGACTTGAACTACAGGCAATTACATGGGAGTCTAGTGACATAACCATTATGCCATCTGCTGGTCCTTACATATATATATGTTAGGACCAATATATATATATATTGGTGTGTGTGTGTGCGCTTTACATATATACATACATATGTATATATACATATATAATAATATATGTACATATATTTACATATATGTATATAAATGCATATGTATAAATATATGCATGTATAAATATAATTATATATGTGCATATATATATATATTAAACCAAAACAAACACTTCTGCTCAGGAACGATGCTGTTAAGAGAATCCCATGGTGAGTCACAGACTAAGACAAAATATTTGCAAATCATATGACTAATATATCTAATAAAGAACTTGTATCTAAAATATATAAGAACTTTCAAAACTCAACAATAAGAAAACAACTCAATTTTTAAAATGAGCAGAAGATACATATGTATTTTTTTTAAGTTTTTGCCATAGGGCAAAAAAGCATACTCACCAGAGAGACAGTGAGAGGGAAAGTGAGAAATCACCCCCCAGGGCCATGCCATATCCCTTCTCCTCTTGGGATTTTGGGCATGCACACATGCCCAGTGTGATTCTCAAGCCACTAGTTGCAGGACTTGAACACTGCTTGGCTATGTGGGTGTCCAGCACTTTAACCTCCTAGAGGAGAATGGAGGTGAGGGGATTGCAGCATGACCATTCTCCGTGTGTGAGAGGGATGCTTTCTTTCTTACTTTCTCTCTCTATCTTTGTCTCTCTCTGGCAAGCACACATGCCCTCTGTCACGTTAAAAAAAAAAAACTATCAGTAAATGAGACTGATAAAAACTAAAAACTGACACAAGAAGGGCAGTTAAGAAACATTGGGTGGTGCTCAAATTTTAGACAGACCTTTCTTGAAGAGATGGCCAGGATGAAGACTGAAGGAGGTGACTGTCTGGAGGAAGGGCTTTCCTGGCAGACGACACTGCAGGTACAAAGGCCGTGAAATGGGAGGCTAGCTGACAAGTTCCGTGACCAGCAATGAGGCCCACGTGGCTATGGCAGTGAGTGATGGGAGAGTGGTAGGTAATCTGCCGAAAAGACAACAGGGCGCAGATCATGAAGTGTGCTTAGATCACAGGTCACCTCTGGAGGGGTCGGAGCAGAGGAGCGACATGCTTTGACTCATGTGTTAAAGGTTCAATGCGGCTGCCTTGTTCAACAAGTTCTGCAGCTGGAAAGAAGGGAGGAGGGTGAATGAGGAGGAGACTGCACCAATCCAGCTGAGCAAGGAGTATGGCTTGTATGAGAGAGCAGTAGAGGTGACAGAAAGTGAAATGACTGGGTGTGCCTTAAAGCCATCGCTGACAGGATTTGCTATGAGCTAGATATGGGGTGTTAGGAAGAGAAATCAAGAATAACCCACTATTTTTGGCCTAGGCAAATAGAAGAAAGGCGTTTTCATTAACTGAAAAGTGGTGAGTTTCAGGAAGAGTGGGCATTGGGGGAGTCAGGAGCACAGTTTTGGACGATTACACATCTATGTGGGGACATCAAGGGACAGAACACATAGTTCTGTAAGACAGAACTGTAGGTGCAGATTGTGAGTCATCAAAACACGAGTGGCATTTAAATTTCATGAAAATGGAAGTGAACATATAGAAAGAGGATGTAGAGGGGGATCAGCAGATGACATAATGGTTACATTGCAGGACTCCCACGTAGTCAACCACAGTTTCAGTCCTGGACCTGGCAGCTTAAAACTCAAACCGGGGTGCTTGCTTCGGCAGTGCGTATACTAATTAGAATGATACAGAGTAGACTAGCATGGCCTCTGTGCAAGCATGACATGCAAATTGTGATGTGTTCTGTATTTTTCCAAGGAAATAAAGGCTTACTTCTCTTAAACAAAAAAACAAACAAACAACAACAAACTCATGCCAGGCACGCCAGGCACATGTACATGTGTGCCCAAAATTCTGAGAGGAGAAGGAAGAAGGGATTGTGGCATGACCATCCCCCTCCCCCCCGGGGAGTGATTTCTTGCTTTCTGTCTCTTCTTCTCTCTGTCTCTCCAGTGAGCACACGTGTTCTATAGCAAAACAAACAAAAACAAAACAAAACAAAAACTCTCTAAAAAAATAAGTAAAAAAGAGGATATAGAGGGAGAATGGAAAATACCCAAGATTTAGGTCCTGGAGAATTCTCTCTTTAGAGAGCCGGGACATGAAGAGAGACAGGCAAGTCACCAATGAAGGGGCAAGACACTTGAGTGCCAAGGGCATTTGCTTGTTCATTCCTCTGTCACTGTTAAGGAGCAGTCATAGGTGCACTTATGACCACTTAACATCCCCACTCTGGGACGGCCAGGGAAGGGGAATAGTTAAAGAGTAAAATAACAACAGTAGCTCACCTTTACTGGGTGCTGACATGCGCTAGCAATTGTGCTAAACAAATATAGGAAGTTAGAACTATATTTATACATGCAAAATATATGGCCAACTACGGTTTGAGTCCCAGACTTGGCAACTTGTTTTCTCACTTTCTCTCTCTCTCATTTCTCTCTCTGGTAAGCATATGTGCCCTGTAACAAATTTTAAAATAATGATGATGATGATAATAATAATAATAAATACAATTAAATAAATAATTCTTTTAAAAAATTGGAACCAGCAGTTGGCATATTGGCTATGTCACTGGACTCCCATGTAGTCAATCGTGGTTCGAGTCCTGGACCCGGTGGCTTAAACTCATGCCAGGTGCAGGTGCGTGTGTGCCCAAGATTTTTTTTTTTTTGAGAGATTTTCACTGTAGGGCGCGCGTGAGTTTTAAGCCACCGGGTCCGGGACACGAACCACGGTCGACTACGTGGGAGTCCAGCGACATAGCCATTACGCTAACTGCTGGTTCCCTGTGCCCAAGATTTTGAGAGGAAGATGGAGGAGAAGGGATTGTGGGGTGGCTATCCCCGCCTCCAGGGGGGTGATTTCTCGCTTTCTGTCTTTCTGTCTCTGTCTTACTGGTGGAGACATGCACCCTGTAGCAAAAAAACTCTCTAAAAAAATATATATATATATATTCAGGCAGTCTGCTTTCTGAGTCAGAGAAAACTGACAACTGATTGACACTGAAATTAACACACTGATCAAGACCATGATTTGGGCTCTACTCTTTAACTAATTAATTCTTTGGACTTGGCATATTGCTAACCTTTGAGAACTTTAATCTCCTCATCTGTAAAAGATGTCATCTCTACCCTGCATGGATAGGCAGCAACTGACAAAAGAGGACCTTTTATTATTCCTGAGCATCATCTTTGAGTTCTCCTTCTCTCACCTCAACAACCAGCCACTGAACAAGTCCCAGTACTTCAGCTTCTGACTGTGGCTCCAACTCGTCTCTTTTCTTCTCTCTCTGCACTAGTTCTGGCACCTTCATCTCTTACCTAGATTTCCTTTCTCCCAGCCCTCTTCCCTGTCTCTCTCTCTCTCTCTCCCTCTATGTCTGTGCAACAGCCAGAGTGATCTTTCTTTCTTTTTTAATTTTTTAAAGAATTAATTTAACTTTATTTATTTGTTTTTATTTATTTTAATTTGACCAGAGAGGGCCATAGCAAGAGAGAGAGAGAGAGAGAGAGAGAGAGAGAGAGAGAAGGTAAATGAGATAGAAGCCCTCAGGTCCAGGACTTGGACTGTAGTCAGCCATGTGGGATTCTAGTGCCCTTAACTACCATGCCACCTGCTGGCCCCCAGATTGATCCTTCTAAAATAAAAATCAGATCAGGCCCTACCACCGATCACAGCCTTTAAAGGCCCCCTGTCGTACTGAGGATAAAGCAGTTTGCAGGTCACTTCTTTAAGTCCCTGTAGAGACAGGCTGTGTCTTGCTCCTCTTCACATGCTCTCTTGCTACTTCCTGTAAGACAGCACCCTGGCATGTGGATTGACTGTTCATGAGCCTGCGTTTCCTTCTCACTCCCTTTAGACTAATGTAAACCTCTGAAGTTAGGCTTACACCCCAGCAGATGCCCAGTGTCTAGTACAAGGCATGACACAGAGTCAATATTTCTGTAAGAATGATGCTTGATTAGCATTGCTGATCAAAGGCCACCTGGTATTGCTGAACGAACCACCCTTTGTATTGCTGAAAGAACAAATGAGTGAGTGAGAAAGAGTTTGCAGAGGCATAAACCATTTCCTTTGTGCTCAATCTGCCAAAGGCAAAATGAAGTCTCAGTATTTTTGGATAGGAAACTAGGGAACTTTGGGACCAGCAGTTAGCGTAATGGCTATGTCGCTGGACTCCCAC
>NW_006160205.1:3536034-3542747 GCF_000334495.1 Tupaia belangeri chinensis | reverse complement strand
AAAAAAAAAAAAAAAAAAAAAAAAAAAAAAAAAAAAAAAAAAAAAAAAAACCAACAACAACAACAACAAAAAAAACCTCTCAAAAAAAAAAATCTAGGGAAGCTTCTAAATCAACATCAAAACTGTAATTGGTGAAGTGTGTGTGAGAGAGAGGGGGGCAAGTGAAAGGGTCTGTACTATTGAATCATGGGGTAAATATGACATGCAGAATGTTTGATTCAAAGGCTGGATTAAAACTGAAGTTACCAGGGACCAGCAGTTAGCATAATGGCTATGTCGCTGGACTCCCATGTAGTCAACCACACTTTGAATCCCAGATCCGGTGACTTAAAGCTCACACTGGGGGTGTGTGTGTTATGTGCCCAAGATCCCAAGAGGAGAATGGATGTGTTATGTGCTCAAGATCCCAAGAGGAGAATGGAGGAGAAGGGATTGTAGCATGGCCATCTCCCCTAGGGGCTATTTCTCGCTTTCTGTCTCTGTCTTCCTGGGGAGTACATGCACCCTATAGGAAAAAGCCTATCAAACAAAACAAAACAAAACTGAAGTTACCATAGGCCTCACACACTTGCTTTGCTTGTTTGGTTATAATTGTTAAGCTCAGGGCAGTCAGAAGGGCCAGGTGGGATCCCTAGTCACAAGTCTAGTAGTTTGGTTCTAGATCAAAATATTAGCTGTTTAATATATTTTTGAAGACTTTTCTCATGTGTGACATTTAGGCTACATGCCCCTGGAGACAATCACAATTGCCACCCTAGTGAAAAAAAGGGAGAAAGAGTATAATAGACAGTACACCAGCGAGCCGTAGAGTGGCTTAGAAGTGGTGGATGTGATGACACAGGGGAACTGGACATGAGGCCCAGCACAGTAGTGTAGGTTTTAGGGTGCCACTGTGCAGTACTGGAGCCCCCTGGGAAACCCAGGTTCGGAGCTGGGTTGACCTGATCATACCAGGTGCCCACATGTCCTGGTTGGCTAGGAGGCTGGGGGAGGGTTGCAGCATGCTGAGACCCTCAAGGGTTGTCACTCTGTCTCTCAAAAATAAAATAAACTTTAAATTCAAGGTTAAGAAAATAAGAACTAGAAATAAATGACATAACCTACACCCCTAAAGTTGATGGGGATTGCTTTATGTTTAAATCCAGGCACATCTTCTAGAAAGGGATCCTATAGTTAAGAGATTTTATAATTTTCTGGCCCCAAACTCTGCATATTTCTCTTCTTTTTTGGAGAGGTTTTTGCTATAGGGCACGTGCACTTACCAGAAAGACAGAGAGAGACAGCGAGACAGAAAGCGAAAAAGCACCCCCCAAGGAGGATAGCCATGCCGCAATCCCTTCTCCTCCTTTCTCTTCTCGGAATCTTGGGCATGCACGCACACGCGCCAGGTATGAGTTTTAAGCCACCGGGTCCAGGATGTGAACCGCGGTCGACTATATGGGAGTCCAGCAATATAGCCATTATGCTAACTGCTGGTCCCTCCTCTTGAGATCTTGAACACACATGCACATGCATGCAATGTGAGATTAATCCACCAGGTCCGGGACTCAAAACGCAATCAGTCGCAACGTGAGATTAAGCCACCAGGTCCAGGACTCGAACCGCAATCAGCTACATGGGAGTTCAGCAACATAGCCATTATGCCAACTGCTGGTCCCTGCATATTTCTCTTCTTTCCTCCTAATATTTACTTGAAGGCTGAGCATGTTTTGGAGGTTTTCTCAAAGCTCAGTCTAAGGACCGACATCAGATGCAGAATCTGCATTTTAATACAACCCTGTGTGATTTCTATGCATGTAAAAATGTAGCAAGCACTATTTCAGAGGGTCATCAGAAAAGACTGAGGTGTCAGTAATTCCGAAAGCACGGTCCCTGGACCAGAAGCCTCAGGACCACCTGGGAACTTAGAAATGCAAACTTTTAGCCCTATCGCAGAACTACAGAATCAGAAACTCCACAGTGAGGTCCAGTAGACTATTTTGACAAGCTTTCCAAGGTGATGCTGATGCTTGAATAGGAAACACTGATTTAGGCAGATGGTGAAACCAACCAAGGAGCTGCAGGTCCTGGGTGTAATAACAGCCATGGCAGGCAAAAGAGGAGGAGGCCGGACCTCTTGCCAGCTGCAACTAATTAGCTGTGTGACCTTGGAAAAGTAGCTTGGCTAATTGACTAGATTGAATTTCATTAGCTGCCAAGATAAAAGCATGGAAGTTCCTTGAATAAAATTTCTCCAAGTGTGATTTGTGGGCATCCAGGTGGTTTGTGGAGGGCTCACTCAGCAGTTTCAGAAACAAAAATAATAGCATAAGTAATAAAGATAATAAGCAAAAATGAATTGTGCCGAAATATGTTGGATGATTTTGAAATGCTAAGATGTGAATGTATGGAACTGTTAATAAACCCCACTGCACATATGTTATGAGGTTTGGGGTGTCCAATGCTGACCAGTTCATCTTTTAGTTAACAGGGTACAGATCATTTCACTAATATGTTTTCACATCATTTACTTGTTACCATTTACATTTGTTGACTTCCCATTTTCAATTGTTCCAATTATACTGTATTATAATTGTAATTTATAAAAATAGTTCAATGGCTCATGAGTGGTTTATCGATGCATTTAAGTGCCAACGCAATAGCTACATAAATGCTATTTCGGAATTACACTGTGGGTGTGTTGAATAGCACTTGGTGGTGAAAATAGGATTTGAACCTGATTGCTTAGGGACAAATGAATCTTCAGTATGAGGAATTTGCTCAAGCAGTTGAAAGGATCTGAAATAAAAAGATAATCTAAGTATTCTCTCTTGGTCTCCGCCATGCTGTGTTATGAAACTTTGAGAATATGATTTCATATTTGTTGTTTTCTCCACTGCCAAAAATAAAGGTAAATACCACACTCATCAAGAAATATATAAATACAACAGTAATGACATACAGTATCTGGGTAGAAAAGAGAAAAGTTTCTGGCAGATTACTATCTGACAGCATTGGATAACAGCACGATCCAGGTTACGTGGGATCTACAAGAGTAATGAATCATGTGCATGCTAAGGCGGGTGAACCTACTAACATGCAAAATATGAATCTCCTTTGTGCATACATATCAGTGCATATATAATGGAGGAGGGATCCATGGTTTCAATTCTGCTTTCCACCTGTCACTCATGTTGTGCAAGACAATAGTCGTCACTTAGCCAAGGCTTACTTTATTTGCTAGGTGCAGACCTGGAAAAGGTACCTCGCAGTCACCACTGGTGCAACAGCAGTAATATAAGAGCCAAGAAGGATATTGCTCTGGAAACAAACGACTTATCTTCTGAGTGCCAAGGTGCTCGGTGCTTCATTGATGGGGAAGAACACAGTGCCTTCTGACCTTGGTTCAGCATGGACAGCTATCATCGTTAACTATGAAGGTTATCATGGTCACTGAGCAAATGTGTGTTCAGTGGGGAAAAGAAATGGACAAATTGAAGACTATTTTTCCATATTAAATCATTTTGGCTATGCATGGAAAAAGTGCTTATATGATTTTTTATATAGTTGAGTTTATTGAAGTATAACTCACATTCTATCATGTAATGCAACTGCAATTATGAGATGAAACATTTTGTCCCCCTTCCCAAATTTGGTACTGAACTCCTCATTGCCAGGTCCTGACAACAACTGATCTTTTCTCAGAAGCTAGTTTTTTTTTCCCCCAAAATGTCATACAATATGTACTTTGGGTACCTGGCTTCTTCTCAATGAGTTTTTGGATGAAGGAGGAGATAAAACAATATTTTATAAAGGCAAGAGTAAGGTATTAGGTTTTTTATCTCATGTGGTATGGTCAAAATCAGAGTTTCAGCAATACTCTTATATCACTAATATTTAAATACCTCACTTTTCAGCCAAGACATTAAGCTTCATCAGGAAGATCAAAAACTGTGGAGCAGAAGCCTTGGTTGACAAGGGCCTAACTCTTTCTTACAAATTACTAATAGCTGTTTTTTGCCACTTTTCTGAGAAAAACAATTTCCTGCTTTTACTGGTCATTAAACACACAATTCCCCACAAACGCTGCAACAGAATAAGAAAAATGTTTTCCAAAGCCCTAAACAATCAAGGAGTAGATGAAGAATTCCTCAGGTATCATCTTTCAGGTAATTATTTTTCGAAGGGGACGTGCATTGATGATGTACTATTGTGTAAATGGATGCCTTATAGTTTGAAGCTGCTTTCTTGTTTCAGTGTTTCTTTTTTTTTTTTTTTAATGGACCTAAGGAAATGGAAACTTAGTTGAGATATTTCAGGAAAGCATCTGAGTACTGACTGGTTCAAGGAGTTCTTATGAAAAATTAAATATGCAAATTATTTTTACATGCCCGCTTATGCAGGAAAAACACCTGCACACCTGGCTCCCCAGCAGTCCCTGCTGATTAATATGCATGTAACCCAAAACTGCCCATTGCTGGGTAATAAGAATTTTAAATGTACTTGGCTTATTTTCAAGTAAATCTCTGGATCTTTGGTACTGCAATTATATATGCCAGTTTAGATGCTCATTTCATGTTAAATCGACTTCATAGACCATGGAAGAAGGTCCACTTTTGTATTTAATAGGTATTTTTTCTTTTCTTTGGGGAAAACACTGACTCCATTTAACAGCAAACAATGGGCTTTACAGTGTAAAGCAAATCATCTGGTAAACTAGAATATGTTACAGAATAATTGAAAGGAAAAAAAAGGGAGTGGAAGATGGCTCCTGCCAGGCAACAGTTGAAAGTCCATGTGCAACTAAAAAGCACAAGCCAGCTGGCCAGGTTGTCCCGATAAATAGCTCCCTTTTGGTAGACTACTTATAAAATTCAGAATTGTACATGACTTATTTCAGTTGGGCATCTACAAAGCCTTGAAAGTAAATAGCCACAAGGAAGTCACTTTTTTTGGTTTGTTTGTTTGTTTTTGCCATAGTTCATATGTGTACTCACCAGAGACAGACAGAGAAAAGGGAATAGAGAAAGTGAGAAATCACTCCTCAGGGGATGGCCATGCCACGATCTCTTCCATCTCTTCTTGAGATTTCGGCATGCACACACATGCAACTGGGCTCTTTCAAGCCTCTGGGTCTGCGATTCAAGCTACACAATTCAGTCATGTGGGATCCAGCTGCCCCAACTACCATGCCAACTGGTTGGCCCAATAGGTTACAATTTTTTTTTATAATTTCTTTTTTAAAAATTATTTATTATTATTATTATTATTATTATTATTATTAATTTTGACCAGAGAGAGAGAGAAAGGGAAAGTGAGAAAGTACGCTACCAAGTCTGGGACTCAAACCATGGTCAGCCATGTGGGAGTCCAGTACCTTAACCACTGTGCCACCTGCTGGCACATCAGTAGGCTACATTTTAAGGTAGAGAAATTGAGGTTCATTATCCCAATATCCCATTCAAGACCTTCTAAGAAGGTGGAAATAAATAAATTCAATACAACTCACTTCCCTTGCTTAGACTTCTACCACTAGGCCACTGCCATTCTTTCTGCCTCGTTGTTAGGTCTGTAGATCATTTATTTTATCTTCATTAGAAACAAAAGTTTTAGCCTATGGGCTTTACTTTAAATAACATCGTTCACATTTTAGCTTTTTTTTCCCCAAAGGTTCAAGAAAAAATATCCAGGAACTAGTTATCTGTAGTCAAACTGGTTATCCTTACTTATAGAAAGGGGTTAACAATAAAACAGTCTAAGAAATACATGACAACTAAGTTGGACACATCTTGTTCCATGCTAAGTTTGACATATCTTAAACAGTCCACAGAAAGCATAGCAACTAAGAGAATTTTAACAAATATTAATAACTCTTTTACACCACAACAATACAAATAAAAGCTTGTGACCATTTCTAGTCTATCATTACAGACTTCCACTAATATAATATTAATAGAACTTCACTTAAATTCACATGTATTCGTTGGTTTATATAAGTTCTTTTCATATGTCAAGCATTACATAATTTCATTTGCTTAGTTAATCCTAAAAACAACCTATAGAGATGAGTAGCATTATTTTCATTTTACACGTCATAGTAAAATCTTTAAAAAGTTAGACAAGGTAAGTAACTCATTCAGCTTTGCCCACTTTTACCTACCCCCTCCTAACCCTGAAAACAAAAGATATTCTGTACATGTTCCTTCTTCCACACATTTCACCTATTTCCTTAGACACGCTCTCCTTCTTTTGAACTCAAGCTAGTATTTAGGATATGGGGACAGCAAATCAGTGATGACAGTCAGTCAACATGCAGTCCCCCAATTAAGCAGCCTAAAGAATATGAAAACAGACAATGAGATCGATAAATGTTCTCGAGTTGGTTGTAGTTTTTATCTTGTGCTTTAACTTGTTTTAGTTTTACATTGCCAGTGACTTTAGAGTCATGAACTGCAGGGACCAGCAGTTAGCGTAATGGCTATGTCGCTGAATTCTCATGTAGCCGACCGCAGTTTGAGTACTGGATCCAGTGACTTAAACCCACGCCAGGCGTGTGTGTGTGCATGCCCAAGATCCCGAGAGGAGAATGGAGAAGAAGGGATTGTGACGCGGCCATCCCCCTGGGGGGTGATTTCTCGCTTTCTATCTCTCTCTGTCTCTCTCTGTCTTTCTGGCAAGTGCACGCACGCTATAGCAAAAACCTCTCAAAAAAAAAAAAAAAAAAAAAAAAAAAC
>NW_006160205.1:3521520-3536003 GCF_000334495.1 Tupaia belangeri chinensis | reverse complement strand
GACCCACGAGCTGCACAGCTGCACACTACTACTTCTGCCACCCATCCAGAACCACACCCTTACAGGGCCAGTCCATGCTGTGGTGGTTGAGGCAGTTGGATCCCAAGCAGTGGTTCGAGTCCCAGGCTTAGCAGCTTGAAAATCTCAGCACATGCATGCGTGCCCAAAATCCTGAGAGGAAAATGGAGGAGGATTGGGGCATGGTCAGTGCCGCTAGTGTGGAGGGGTGCTTTCTCACTTTCCCTCTCTGTATCTCTTGCTGAGCACACACACCGTATGCAAATTAAAAGCAAAGAACCACACTCTTACATGTGTCCATGAACTATGTCCACTTGCAGCACTGTAAATCTGAACACTGTTTCCAAATCATAGCCTCCTTTTTTTTCATTTCTCTCTATACTTCCTAAGGATCCCATTCTTTGTTCAACTGAGACCCACAATCCTTTCTAGTTCACCTCCCAGACTTCAGTCTTTTTTTTTTTTAAGAATTATTTATTTAATTTTATTTATTCATTCATTTATTTTAATTTGACCAAAGAGAGACACATTGAGAGAGAAAGAGAGAGAGAGAAAGTGAGAAAGCAAGCCACCAGGTCTGGGACTTGAACCATGGTTGGCCATGTGGGAGTGTCCAGCATCTTAACCACCATGCCACCTGCTGCTTCCCCAGACTTTTGTCTTATTTCTTTGGTTTACTGTCCAGCATAGAATTTTTCTCTCTTTGATAAATGTCCTGAAACAGTCCTGAACCCCTTGATGTGTTGACCTGCTCTTACACTTACTGACCGAACTCCAACACATTTGGACTCCATCTTTCCCATACTCAGACTTCTGAGAAATGCTGGGTACGATCGTGCAAACTGGAGCCAATGTATATTTGTGGTCACTGACCTCAAACAGCTTGCATATTTTCTCGAACAATTCTATTATTTATTTATTTTTTGGGGGGAGAGAGGTTTTTGCTATAGGGCATGTGTGCTTGCCAGACAGACAGAGAGAGACAGAAAGAAAACGAGAAATCACCCGCCAGGGGGGATGGCCACACCACAATCCCCTCTCCTCCATTTTCTTCTTGGGATCTTGGGCACGCACGCACACGCACTCCGCATGAGGTTTAAGCCACCGGGTCTGGGACGTGAACTGCGGTCGACTACATGGAAGTCCAACAACATAGCCATTATGCTAATGGCTGGTCCCTCCAACAATTCTATTTTTAAGCATAGTCTTTTTACATCCATTTTACATAGCACTTAGGTAAAATATTCCCCACTCTTGCCAAGCCTCCAATTTCCTATCTCATCGTCTTCACAGAAAATAAAATACATTGCTAACAAGAACATGTAAGTTATATAAATGAACCATTTAGTGATGTGTATCAAGAGTTTTAAAATATCAATAGCCCTGTCTACTAATAATAACTTATAACAAGAAACCAACCAATTATCATTATGAATGACACAAGAAAGAAACATGTTGATTGCAGCCACGTTTATAATGGCAAAGATTTGTAAACCCCTGCATGACCAATGATAGGGAAAGGCTAACCATGGTCTGGGCTATAAACATAATGAGATATTAAGAAGTCAACTATCGATTGATTTCAGTATATACTTAATGATACAGAAAAATACTCATAGTACTCTAAGTACAAAGCATAGGATATCAGTTAACACATTTGGATCCAAATTTTGTTAATATATGTGCATTCATATATAAAATGCATATTTAGGGACCAGCAGTTAGCATAATGGCTATGTTGCTGAACTCCAATGTTGTCAACCATGGTTCAAGTCCCGGACCAGGTAGCTTATACTCATGCCAGGCGCATGTGCATATGTACCCAAGATTCCGAGAGGAAAATAGAGGAGGAGAGATTGTGGCATGGCCATCCCCCTGGGGGGTAATTTCTCACTTTCTGTCTCTCTGTCTCTCTCTGTTTTTCTGGCAAGCGCATGTGCTCTATAGCAAAATAAATAAATAAATAAAAATAAACAAAAATGCATATTTAAAAGTATAGTTAGCTAAAAACATAAATAATAAAATATTAACATTAATTACTTATGAATGGTATAATCATAGGGGTCACTGTTTCATCTTTTTATTTTTATGTGCTTTCTAAAATGTGTATAAATACAAATAAGCACATCTTTCCTAATTTGTTTTATCATTTGATCATTAGGTAATAACTGATGTTTAGAGAAGGGTCTCATAGTAACACTATGTATGAAGCACCTGAATGGAAATAAATTTAATTTGTCATCAAGAGACATCATCAAGAGACAACTAATTCTCACCACAGACATTGGGAAAACTCACCAAGTCTTGATGGTACTGTTCTAGTGCTACTTACCATGACCAATATTTTATTTAAAGATACACTTCTGAAAGTATAACTGTTTTATTTTAGTAATTGAAAACTTCCCATCTCTGCTTTCTACTTTCTTCTTTTATAATCCTAGGGCTATTTATGTCTATTTCTGAAAACTAGGGTACAAAGTATTTGCATGATATTTTATATTGCCTTTGAAATTTTGACTATAAAAAATATCTTTCATATTTTAAATTTTAAAGTATTTGCTTTCAAAATATGAGTGAAATGTGTAATCATCAAAGGCTAATTAAATTTCTCCAATCTGGAAATAAGAATATCTGAATATTTATATAGGATTAAAAGATATGGGGACCAAGCACACATACCCACACAGGACTAACTTGTAACTCCTAGTTTAAAAACTCTAATAAGAAAGAGTATGCAATTTGATGATGAGTGATTTATTAAAAATTATCTTTCCTGACAAGCTGTATTCTCTGCCACCTCCATCATTTTCCTAGCTGACTATGTTTCCATCTCATTCAAACCATCATAGATGATGAATGCTTTGAACAGTCACACTGGGATGCCGACTTATCTCTGAAACCAAGCTCCTTCCCTGTTTTTATGTGTTTTCATCCTAAAACAAACTCTGAACCAAGGATTTGGGTGCAAGTAAGTTATTAGGGAGGAAATCCTAGGAGACAGGTTGAGGGAATGAAGAAGACAGGGAAGAAGGGTATGCTTGAAATGGGTACTTCTGGAGGTAAATAAACTCATTCTTCCTGGAGACCTTTGAGAGACAATGTGGAACACAGCTTAGAAATGTCCCACTACAAGACAAGGAGGCTAGGGTTTGACTCCTATGTATGCACAAACACTTCACTACCATTGTTTGAGGATCTTCCAAAGACACTAACTTTGAGGCATTTCCAGACATCCCCATGAGCAGTCTATGCATGTCCATGGGCAGAGAGAAGTGGAAGATATTCTACAGGAGGCAGCTTTCTGCAGAGACCTCCAGTAATGGATAGAGCTCCTGACTACTTCCTGTGCATGGAATGAAATGTGGTCTAGAGAAGTACTGCTTTGGCTTGTCATTATTATTATTATTATTATTATTATTATTATTATTATTATTATTATTATTATTATTATTATTGTCACTTGTTTCAAGCCTAATCTCAGCACTAAGGAGGGATGTGACTTTGAACCAGTTACAGAACCTTCTGGAACCTCATTTTTCTCATTGGGCCTAGTGCTTTGTCAGGATGCTTTGTAAGTGTTTTGTAAGTTTTAGATACTTAGACATAGCCCAAAAGATTATGAGATAGTCCTTTAATACAGTACTGGGCTTATTTTCTTTTTAAAAAGTTACTTATTTCTTTCATACAAGAGAGAATAAGAGAGATTGACAGACAGGTATCCCCAATAGGGTCTTCATACTGTAGTTCTCACCCCCAGTCCCAGCTGGCCTGGCCCACAGGTTTGTGCCTAGCTTGATCAGGAAGATCCTGGATCAGGAACCCAGGACCTTTCCCATGCGAATCCAGTTGCATTACCATTGCACCAACAACTGGCCCTTGATTTTCTACTGAGGAGCTATCTTCCAGCTTTGTAGGGCAGGGGCTAATTTGTAGATTACTTCCTATAGAGATGCAAATAACTTCCATCTGATGAAGCAGAGCATCCCAGAGCTGACAGTTAAGGCCCTCTTGGACGTGATCCCACCAGAAATCTTATACTAGTCTTGTCTGTAAACATCTGGCTTTTAAAATGTTCTTCAGATTGATTTTAATATCTCAAGGGCTCTTCATTAGTGACTAGGTTAAATAAAACATTTGGCATATATTCATTTTATGTGCACCTGAGAGTGATGATTTTTGCTCTATTAAAAATTAAATTTTCAGAGTTCACACTTTTTTTTACCATTTTATTTATGTACAATAAATATACAATAAATATGTTTGCTAAAAAAAAAATCATTGAATATCTAGGTCAGGTTAAGGTAACTGAAAGGGCTTTTATAAGTAGTTTATGTTGTCTAGACCTTAAATATGATGCAAATGCAGTCTGGGGCAAAATGGGAAATAACATCTTTCTAAAGGTTGGTTTAAAAATTCTTATCCAGTAGGTTATGATGTTTCCTTTCTCTGGGAGCAAGGTTGATTCATACCTTTCTGCTAGGCCACCATTCACAGGCATAGCCAAGAAAACAGGGTAGAGACCACCAAAAACACGACTAACCAATCCATTTCATGTTATGGTACAGGTTTCACAATTCAGATCACCTGTATTCAAGGAAAGATTTACAAAACTTTTTTAAGATACACATACTGTAAAAAATGGGATCACTGCCCTTGGTAAGCCAGCAGGTATAAGAGCTTTTGTCACATTCAAGGTGTGTCAGAAAAGACTGTTGTCTAGTAAGCCACAGAAAGCAGCACTAAGTCCAACATATGTCGATCCAAGTTCCAGGAGATTCCTTTCAGCTTCTGGAAGTTGGTTAATTTTTCTGGTTATGATATTGAAAATTAAGTTTTCCTTGATAGTTTCATCTAGTTCATAATTTTCCATCTTATGCTTTTCTCCCTGCAGCCAGTGCCTCAGCCAGGTCTTCCTCAGCCACACTGTGGCTCACTGTAACCTTTGTTCAACTCACCTGCCAGAGTTCACACTCTTATTTTAGTTGTAAAACTCTCCAGTCTGAGCTTCCACAGACTCACTCCAAGTAAAGAGATGAGAGTGCAGGGGTTGGCAATCCTGAGTATTTTTTTAAAGAATTATCTTATTCAACTTCATTTATTTTAATTTGACCAGAGAGGGGCAGAGTGTGTGAGAAACAAAGAGAGAAAGTGAGAAAACAAGCCACCAGGTCTGGGACTTGAATCACAGTTGGCCATGTGGGAGTCAGTACCCTTAACCACCACCCCACCTGCCGGTCCCAATCCTGAGTCTCTTAACAGATGCTGAACACTCTCTCTGGGTCTGTGGAGTAGAGTGTTGAGGTTGCTTTTCTAAAGGCTCCCCCGGTAACTTCTGGCTTTTTCTTTGCTTCCAAACCCCCTCTTTTACAGAAGAGAAAATTGTAAAAAGAAGCAAAGACCACCCAGTGAGAATAGAGAGAATTTTCTTAGTTCAAGCTTGTTATCCAAGGAGCTGGTCTCCATCACTGTGTCCTATAGAGACTGCAAGGTGGCCAGAGGGTGGGAAAGCTTCATAATGGGCAAGGGAAGTCTTCTAGGATGTCCTGACTGGAGAAAGTTGGCTAATGCAGTTGTGGGTGGGCTGACTTAAAGCAGGATATCCTCTGTGATTGGTTTGGGGAGCAGACCTGGTTTCCTCTGTATGGTCCTAAGCTGGAAGAGGGGATGGAGGCACCAAAATGAGTGAAAATATCTGTTACTGTTTATTATTTTGGTCATATTGCCACAGAAATTGTAGCTTGGCTTCCTGGGCTGGTTGCTGCAGATATGGTTGGGGAAGGTATATCAGAATTCTATCTTTATATATGACCTGGCCATATGTATGACAGGGTCCATTTGTATGAGAGGGTCTCTAAAAAGTTCACTGAAAATGTGTATTGTGAGAAAACTATTCATGAATTTCAAAATTTCTCTGCACCAAAATAAACTTATCCTTTAATTCCATTTTCCTGTGAACTTTCTTTGAAGTTCCCTTTATATTCCATCTTCTAAAAGGGAGGTGTAAGTAGGTTGAGTTGTGTGAGGTCAACAATCAGTGGCTAAGGTAAGATTCCATATTTCCTGTGAATTCCACCCTTAGTGTAATTGTAAAGAGCTAAAGTGCCTTTGGTTAGGAAGTAAAATAAATCCCAAAGGCCCAGATCAGTGGTCAGTGAATAGCAGAAACCAGGAGCCCGGAGCAGGAGACCTGGAAGGGCAGCTGGTGAGTCCTCAGCAGGGATCCCAGGGCTTTCCATAGGTTAACTGAGACTTCAAAAGGGTGATGAGGGGCTAGCTGGTGGTATGGTGATTAAGGTGTCGGACTCCCACATGGTTGACCACAATTCAAGTCTTGGACCTGGTGCCTCAGTTTCTCACTTTCCCTTTCTCTCTCTGGTCAAATTAAAAATAGCCAGCAGGTGGCATGGTGGTTAATGCACTGTATGCTCCCACATGGCTGACCACAGTTTCAGTCCTGGACCTGGTGGCTTGCTTTCTCACTTTCCTTCTCTCTCTCTCTGTGTCTCTCTGGTCAAATTAAAATAAATGAGTGAATAAATAAAATTAAAATAAATAATTATTTAAACAAGAATAATAATAGATAAAATAATTTTTTTAAAGGGTGATGAGAACTAAAGACTGAAGGGCTGCTTGTAGTTGGTGAAACTTGGTATTTACATGACTTCTGCCACCCCGGAAAATGGGGTTACGTCTTCATTTATACTTAGATACTATACATTGGACCTGCTGTGTTCCTTCTTCAGGAATCTGCAAACAGCGCTTGACATCAGGGCTTGTTTTGTCCCTTATCTGAGAACAGCATTACAAACAGACCCAAGTAGCTATTGCAACGGGCCTGGATGGGACGCCTTTTGGATCAGTCATTCCACTCACGTGAGCTTATGCCTAAACCAGTATGGTAATGAAAGTAATTTAACATACATCTATAATTAATTTGTTACACTTTTCCTACTGCTGGAAAATCATACTATTTTAGAAAAGTTCATGGAATTAATCTCCCCAAAGAGAGATGAGATGGAAAGCCTTCAGAAATAAATGGTTTTGTTTACTCTTAACCATGTGAGTTTTAAGAGGCAATTTTTGCTATAGGTCAGGGTTAATTTAGTGTTTCAAATTTGTCTTTTAGATAGCTGTATAAAGTCAAAAACCTTCTTTTTCCCACCAGATAAATGGGAGATCTGCAGCACAAAAACTATTTTTATTCTCATATGGTTCCTACAATCTGTTATGGGCAATAGATAAGTTTATTTTATTTTTTATTATAGGAAGACAATACAAAGGCATGAGATATTAGGAAAAAGATATTACTGTATCTTGAGAATAAAGAGATTATTGTACATTCTTAGTATAGGTATCACTAAATGTTTTGAAAGTGATTCATATGCAAAAGTGCATACTCATTAAATCTAGATGTGACTGACATTTGGCCAGATTGTTAAATAAGGTTACCAATTGATCCTGGCTTTCCAGGGATGTTCCTAGTCTTAGCACTGGACATCCTCTGTTCCAAAAAATCCCTTGCTGTCCTGAGCAGGCAGCTAGTTAGCTTACCTAAGATTTCAAAGGATTTAAGTTAAACAGCTTTGATTTTGAAAAATGTCGATTGGTATTAAGTAAGGACAAGTCCTACACTTTATTTTGGAGAGTAGATTTCCAAAATGTGACAAGAAAAAGTTGATTAGAAAAATACAGGAGCCAGATTGCAAATGATGCATAATTCCTAGAATGGCAATTTTAATGAAATCATCTAAGACTTACCTCTCATTTAATATCCAGTTAGCACTGTGAGATAAAGACAGGAGTCTGATTCTTTGATCCTTACGGTCTGCTTCTTCTACTCTCTCTTTTCTTTCTTTCTTTTTTCTTTTTTTTTTCATGATAGGGCACATGTTTGTACATGAGAGTATAAGAGAGAAATGAGCAGCCTTCTCAGGGTCTGGTCTTGCCATATTCCCTTCCTCTAGTCAGATCTTAGGCACTAGAGCTCATGCCTAGCATATTTCAGGTGATGAGGTGGGGATTTCAACTGGGGTTGCATGTGGGATCTACCTTCTCTTGAGTAGCACATTACCCCTGTGCTATGGAGCAGGCCCCATGCCACTATTTTTTTTTTTAGGTCTAGGTCTGTGGTTCTCAGAATGTGTTGCCGAGAGCAGTAGGATCAACATCACCTGGACACTAACTAGGAATGCAATTTTTTTTTTTTTTTGGAGAGGGTTTCGCTATAGGGCACATGCGCTCGCCAGACAGACAGAGACATAGAGACAGAAAGCGAGAAATCACCCCCCAGAGGGGATGGTCATGCCGCAATCCCTTTTCTTCCATTCTCCTCTCGGGATCTTGGGCACGCACGCACACGCGCCCGATGTGAGTTTTAAGCTACCGGGTCCGGGACGCGAACTGTGGTCGACTACGTGGGAGTCCAGCAACATAGCCATTACGCTAACTGCTGGTTCCCACTAGGAATGCAAATTTTCAGGCCAGCTAGTAAAGTGGTGGTTAAGGCAGGTGGATCCTACATAGCAACTCTATGGTTCAAGTCCCAGACCCAGTGGCTTGAAAAAACAACTGGGATGTGTGTGGGTGGGTGGCTTGAAAAACACACTGGTATGTGTGTGTGTGTGTGTGTGTGTATATGTAGAGTGTAGGCACACACTCTAAAAATCTCCAGAAGAGAATGGAGGAAAAGGGATGATATAGCCATACTCCTTGGGTGGGGGGGTATCAAATATCAAAATATAGAAGAAATATAAATGAACGTTCTCAAGCAGCAGAGTTACTGAATCTAAAACTCTGAGGGGAAAGAGGCAGAAATGAACTTTTTACTGAGCCTTCCAAGTAATCCTAATGCATCCTAAATTTTGAGAACTAGCAACTGTGAACAATTCTTCCTAATCTTTTTTATATCATGAGATACATCAAGAATGAGAATTTAAAATATAATTCATGGGTGAATAAATGGGACTACTTGGAGCTAGCTGTAGAAAGGGCTACAATGTCACTTTCTTGACATCTCTGTAATACATTCAGGACACATGTTTCCGAATATTGGATGAGGGGAATAGATGGCTATGCCTTGCTGTCCCCAAATCGCCACTCTTTCTCACCTGTGATACCAGCCAAGGTGGAATCTGTGACAAGTAATGGCCTCCTTTGTGGATCTGATGCTGTTTAAGATTCTAATAAACAAAAACTTCAAAATTCCTCTGCACAGACAAACCATAAAAATTAAAGATAACCTGAGCAATATGGTTCTCTTCTATGTTTCCCGAAACTCTGTGTAGTAGGGCATTCTTTGGGTTACTTTAATTTAGTCAAGGGATAGTGAAGAGGGATGAGCAAGCCAGATGAGTTATGCTACATTTTCTATTTCTCCTTCCTTCCTTCCTTCCTTCCTTCCTTCCTTCCTTCCTTCCTTCCTTCCTCCCTCTCTCCCTTCCTTTTTTAATTCCTTCTTTGCCATATCACATTGCATCCTTTTCTTTTTAATAAACTCCTTTCCTTATTTAATAAGAAATAAGTTTGGGTTTGTCATTTTTTTCAGCATCTAAGGGAGACTTTGACCAACGTGTCTTGGGCGGGGGTGTTTTACTCAACAACAAAGCTGGAACCTGATCAAATCGACAACCAGAAGCCAAGGCATGAGTCTGGCAGTGAGTTCTCCATACCCAAAAGGCAACAGATTGGAATAACAGCTTCATAGAACTTGCAGTTTTTGGTTGTAAGGATCGCAACTTCATACAGGAATAAATGACTTGAATAAATGAATTTGCAATTCAGGATGGATGATGTCAACACATTAACCAATATGTGGGAAGTTGTGTCAGAAAATACTTAGCCTTCGACTAGAAATGTAGATGTTCTCACAATGGAAAGTAACCAGAAGTATATTTTAAATTTCAACAACCAAGTGGATGCCTTCCAGATATGCTTGAGTTTATTTAGCACATGGCTTTGTGAAGATTTATGTAGTTTAGTTCCAAAACAGAAACTTTTTTCAATTTGAAGAAGCATTTCAATTTTTTAAACTAATGTAAGTGTTCCTTGACTTTTATAAAATCACTTATAATCATTCAGCATGAATTAAACTGGACAAAGAATGTCCAATTAGGAACAACTTCTAAAGCATTCTCTTCAAATCATTAAATAATATTTTCAAACTCTCAATAGAACACATACTAAGGGACTTTAAAAAGTTTGTGGAAAATTGAATTGAAGTATGAGTTTATATCGGTGCAAAAAATGTTTGAAATCTGTGTTTAGTTTTCTTATAATACACGTCTTCGATGAACTTTTTGAGAACTCCCTGGTATATCTTCTAGTGTATTCATTGCTTCATCATCCAAATTAATGCCATTTTGAGACAATTTTATTCTTTTTTTGGAGAGGTTTTCGCTATAGAGTGCGTGCGCTTGCCAGACAGAGAGAGACATAGAGACAGAAAGCAAAAAATCACCCCCCAGGGGGGATGGTCACGCCGCAATCCCTTCTCCTCCATTCTCCTCTCGGGATCTTGGGCATGCACGCACATGCACCTGGCGTGAGTTTTAAGCCACCGGGTCTGGGACGCGAACCGCAGTCGACTACGTGGGAGTTCAGTGACATAGCCATTACGCTAACTGCTGGTTCCCGAAACAATTTTATTTTCATAACTTTTACTTCTTCAAATTAAGTTGACATGACAAGTGAATTTGAGTGACCCTAACATGAAGACTTTAAATAAGATCAAAGAGGTACACAGGTGCAAAACCAGATCAATTTCCATAAAGAGATGAAATTCTAAGGCTGTCCTAATGTTTCATATATGGTTTTTACCCAACTTTATGTTTTGTTTTGTTTTGTTTTTCTGTAGATACATGCACTTGCTGGAGAGAGGCAGAAAGAGGGAAAGTGAGAAATTACCCCCCAGGAGGAGTTGACCATGCTGGAATCCTTTCTTCTCTCAGGATTTTGGACACACATGCACACATGACCAGTGTGATTTTCAAGTGGCTGGGTCCAGGACTCAAACTGTGATTGGATATGTGAGAATCCAGCACCTTAACCACCATGCCACCTGCTCTCTCCCATCCAATGTTTTTCCTTAGTGAGATTTTTTTTGCTTGTTTGTTTTTGTTTTGTTTTTGGAGAGGTTTATGATATAGGGTGCATGCACTCGCCAGAAAGACAGAGAGATACAGAGAGACAGAAAACGAGAAATCACCCCCCAGGGGGGATGGCTACACTGCATTCCCTTCTCCTCCATTCTCCTCTCAGGATCCTGGGCATGCATGCACATGCACCTGGCATGAGTTAAGCCACCAGGTCCGAGACTTGAACCATGGTTGACTACATGGGAGTCCAACGACATAGCCATTGTGCCAACTGCTGGTTCCACTTTTCTTTCTTTCTTTTTTTTTTCAAATGAGCATGTTTTCAAAAAAGAGCATTTTATTAAGAATTTGATTTTAATTAAATCTGTTTCAAAGATACAGCAATTAAGGAGTTCACGGGACTTTAACAAAATTTTAACATCAAGCTGGTTTCCTAGAATAAGCAACACAGCAACAGTGAGCAAATGTTACACTTTGCAGAATTCATCCTATAGGTATGTGCCTGTTGTGAGTGCCTGCCTGGTATGATTTGGGAGGCTCTGCCAATACCTTCCTCCTCTCTCATAACTATGTCTTTATTTGAACTTCTGCTGTGCCTAATTACGTAAAATTAGCTCTTTCTTTCCAGATGCAAATCCTCCTGGGAGGATTTTTACTTGAAGTTAATTTATGATAAGGTGCGGGCAACTTACTAGAATTGCTCTCCTTTCCAAGAAGAGACTGAGGGTAAAAGAAAAAGACTCCTAGCCAAGGAGGGAGGAAAGGTGATCAAATGCCAACTTCTGAATTTTATACAGTGTCTGAACTAATTAGGCAAATCCAATCTATTATAAGACATTATGTATTTTCACAAGGCAATTCATCCAAGTTAGATGAAAACAACCACGCTGCTATGGATAGAACTTTAATAACATTAAATATTTATTGTACTATTATATACCAGTAAATACGCATGTTAATTATCTCATTTAAATCATTTCTTTCTTTTTTTTTTTTTCCACAGAGAGATTTTTGCCATAGGGCATGTGTGCTCACCAGAGAGGTGGAAAGGGAGAAATCATCCCCCCAGAGGGATAGCCATGCTGCAATCCCTCCTCTTCTACTCTCCTCTTGAGATTTGGTGCACACATGTACACGCACTCAGCATAAGATTCAAGCAACTGGGTCCGGGACTTGAACCTCAGTTGTTCATGCAGGAATCCAGCATCTTAACCACCACGACACCTGCTGCCCCCAAATCTTTTATTTGTTTATTTATTTATTGCCAGAGGGCACATGTGTTCTCTGAAGAGAAGCAGATAGAGGAAGAGAAAAAGAAAAAAATCACACTCCATGGGGCATAGTTAAGCCACACTCCTTTTTCCTCCATCTCTCCCTTCTTTCAGAATTTTGGGTGTACACACACACAGACACACACACACACACACACACACACACACACACACACACATCCAGCATGTTTTTCAAGCTGCAGGGTCCAGGATTCCAGTCACATGATCAGCAATGTGGAATCCAGCTACCTTAACTATCACGCCACAGGCTGGTTCCACGTTTAAATCTTACAATGGCTCCCCTCAACAGGTATTATGACCTCATTTAAAAGATGAGAAACTGGATGGTGGTGCAGTGGTAAAGCATTTCGCTCTTTGAGGTGGACCCACTTGGGAAAGTTCTAGGTTTGTCTCTGGATACCTCCCTAAACATGCTCAGAACATACATGTCCATAATCTGGGGTTGGCTGAGGCTGGGCATCGTAACACCTATGGGAGTGCCTATCTCTGTCTCTCTCTCATTCACTAATGAAATAAATAAATAAATAAATAAATGAAACAGAAGTTTAGAAGCAGTGCGTACCTCACTCCACCATTTACAAGAAACACATGAGTAAAACTAGGAAATGATTTGGTGCTCTGAATGAACAACTATAGGACTCTGCTGAGAAAGCCAAGGCCTTCCCTCCCCTGGGGCTGTGTATCCTGTTGGGGGGGGTGGTGGGAGGACTGTCTGAGGTGTTAAAGGAAATTTTCAAAGGCCAGTCAATAGGAGATGATTTGAATTAAAACACACCCCATGTTGGGAGGGATGCTCCTGGGATAGGCAGCTCTCTACTCTTCCAAAAAATGTCAAACTACTCCTGAAGCCCTTGATTTAATCCAGAGCTCACAGAATTTGCTCTGCTCTGGCCTTCTTCCAGAAAGCTGTTATTTCCTGGTTTTGCAGATCTGACCTGACTTAGAAACAGACAGCCCCGTTCCCTGGAACAGCCACTTCTGGGCTCAGCCTTTAGAACAGAGCACATTTTGTGCCTCTCAGAGACACTCAGACAGCACAAGACCCTGTGTGCAGACACGTGGATGATCTTTTACCCAGAAGAGTGAAATGAAGAACTGAAGCAATTTTATAAAGCAGCTTGGGCAAAAGCTTGGAATGGGTGCTTCCGATGTCCTGCAATGTCCTCATTAGCCACATTGTTGTCCCACTCGTGACTCTTCTTCACCCTGACAAAACACTTTTTAATTGTGTCCACAGAGAGCGTTGATACCATTGAGAACAACTGTACACAATCCTGCAGCGGTAACAGCTGCGGAAAGAAAAGTCAGTGCCCAGAACCGGAAACGAAACTGTTGGAGGAACAAAAGCACCCTCCATTCCAATAAGCCACAGTCAGTTGTGTGTCCTCTTTGTCTTTGACAGAAATGTCTTAATACCAGATGACAGTTGTGAAGAGAAAATTCCCACCCTTCCTTTATTCAAAGCTCTCCTATCATCCGAGGGCAATGCCCATCCAGGGGCCCTTACAGGGTAGGAAGGAAAAGGAGTGTAAAGCTAGGATGCTTAACTCAAGGTCTACACTCCGCTCTCTGAATGAGCCCAGACTTGCTCTCACCAGGGTTCTGTGAAGAATAACAAATGAACGATCATAAACCAGCCTGACACCTCTGAGTGTGGTGTGAGTGATGGAACCTATTTTTCTCCCGTGGCTTTCCCTCCTTTTTATATAGAGCACAGAGAGTTTGGGTTTCATGCCTGTGCTATGTTACGTGATCCCTGCAGCTTTTCATGAGTAGCAAATGCCCCCCTCAGCTAATACCCATATTCAGCTACACAGGCTTGTGTTCCGTGGAGACAGCTTTTACAGACGAGGCTATTGTATGCGATTCTACCTTCCGTGGTCATGATCTTGTGATTGTAAATATGTAAAGAACACGCTAATGAGAAAGAGGCCCTCCCACACACACACATGTATTTTTCTTCATGGCAACAGCCACTGAGTGCAGGGGGAAAAAAAATCCAGATCCGTCTTGAATTAAATCTGTCACTGTCTGAAAGAGTCAAGGTTGAGGTTTCTTCAAAATCGATTTGGAGGGAAAG
>NW_006160205.1:3478351-3521061 GCF_000334495.1 Tupaia belangeri chinensis | reverse complement strand
ATACGCGAGGGTCAGGTTTCTGCATAATCGATTTGGAGGGAAATGGAACACTGCTCGGGGCTGACTATCTTGTTAAAACAACAGGAGAGTCTCAGAACATCGTCTAAACATAAATTCACTAAATCTTTTTTACAGGGAAGTACGGAGAGTAGAAAACAAGTCACAGATGCCATTGTCTGGAGACACAGGTAAACAACCATCTGTATAACCTCAGGGTTATAACCTTCATGGTAGAAAGGAAAGGTAATAAGGCCCCCTTCCCAAATAGCTTCTTATTAGCAGGGGATCCAAAGAATGGATGAAGTAGCTCTTTGTTTCAGTTTTCATATATTTATTTTAAACTGTATAGAAGCCACAAATGAGATAAGGATCCTGGAGTGCCTCCTTTTGGAGTATCTCTTTTATACTTAAAAAATTTCATCTCAGTTCTATTGGGTTGTTGAGAAAGTCATGATGCATTTTTGCATAGAAAATCAAAAAATATGTCATGACTTTCCCAACAACCTAATATGATGGGTAGGGGGATTTTGTTTAAATCTATACTATCATTTTTGGTTCCATCTCGGATAGATAAAGAACTTGAAAGTCAGTATTTTTGTTCTCACAATAAGTCAAATATGGACAAACCTAAAATCAACAACTTTTCTTGGATGCAACCAAAGCTGCAAGGCAAATGATCACCCCCAAATGTGCAGAGACAGAGTCTTCCAGAGTCACAGCTGAGATTTACTCATCTAGAGCAGAAGCTGCTATTGCCATAAACTGGAATATTTAAATGGAAAGTTTGATGAATTGTTAGAGGCTGAGTGTCCACTAGTGTAAAGAATAAGAATTTCCTGGGAGCTGCATCATAAGGAAGGCCTTATACCTTAATGCTGTTCAATTTATTTATTTAGAGAGATTTTTGCTATAAGGTGCATGTGCTCACCAGAGAAACAGAGAGAGTGAGAGATAGAAAGTAAGAAATCATCCCCTGGGGGGATGGCCACACCACAGTCCCTTCTCTTCCAGTCTCCTCCTGAGGTCTTGAGCATGTACGCACATGAGCCTGATGTGAGTTTTAAGCCCCTGGATCTGGAACTTGAACCACAGTTGACTTACATGGGAGTCTAGTGATGTAACCATCATATCATCTGCTGTTCCCTAGTTTATTATTTTTTTAAGAGGTTTTTGCCTTAAGATGTATACATACATGAGAGAGAGAGAGAGCGTTAAGATATATACATACATGAGAGAGAGAGAGAGAGAGAGAGAATATCGGGGGGAAGCCAGCACCTTAACTACTATACACCACCTGCTGGCTCTCCAAGCAAATATTAATCAACATAGACTACCAAAAGAAAGCTTACGTGGCTAAATTAATTTCAGAGAAGGTAGACTTGAAAATAGGAATGAGGCTGACCCCATAGTACAGTGGTAATGGAACCTGGAGCCTGGTGGCCAACCAGGGTAGAGTCCCAATGCTGGTGGCTTACTATACTGGACATATGTATGGGTACCCAGGACCCTGAGAGGGTGAGGAATTGGAAGTAAAAGAATAGGGCATGACCAGACCCTGTTGGGAAGTTATCTGCTTAATCTCTCTGTCTCTCTCTCTTTCTCTCTCTTGCATACATGTGCCCTCTGGCATAATAAAAGAAAACAAGAATGATAATCAGGGATAAAGATGGACATTACATAATTATAAAAGGGACAGTTCTAGGCACCAGCAGATGATGTACTGGTCACGTTGCTGGACTCCCACCATCAATTGCGGTTCGAGTCCTGGACTCAGTGGCTTGAAACTCATGCCGGGGTGACTTCTCACTTTCTCTCTGTCTCTCTGTCAAGCTCAAACATCCCATAGAAAAAATTTCTAAAAAAAAAAAAAAAAAAAGAAAAAGAAAGGGAAAAAGGGACAATTCTCCAAAAAGACATGGAATCTGAAATGTATATGCACCTACAAAGTGAGCATCAAAACCCATGAAGCCAAAACTGAAAAGAATTATAAGAAGAAACAAACTAATTCACCACAGCTTTTGCAGACTTCAACATCCCTCTGTCGGTAAGTGATAAACCAAGCAGGCAGGAAATCATAAGGATGTAATTGATCTCAACAGCATCATCCATCGACTTTGCTAATTGATATTTATAGAATAAATCATCCAACAATAGCAGAATGCACACTTGCTTCAAGCTCATATCGTGTATTCTTCAAGATAACCATATTGTAGAGTACAAGGCACATCTTACCAAATTTTTTAAGAACATAGAATTTATACAAAGTATATTTCAGACCACAAGAGAATTGAACCAGAAATCAATAACGGAAAGATACCAGAACAATTCTCAAATATCTAAAAGTTGGACAATGCACTTCTAAATAAATCATGGGTCAAATAAGTGGTTTCAAGAGAAGTTTTAAAAATCTTGTGAACTAAGTAAAAATGAAAATATAACTTATGAAAACATTTGGGATACAGAGAAAGAAATTCTTACAGGGAAATTTATGGCATTAAATTGTATATATTACAAAAGAAGAATCTAAAATGTATAATCTAAAGTTTTACTATCAAAGAATAGGAAAGTAGCGCCATTTAAACCTAAAGCAGATGTGGGGCCTATAGGTGGGGTAGATGTTAAGGTGTTGGACTCCCACATGGCCAACTGTGTTTCAAGTCCTGGACTTGGTAGCTTGAAAATCATGCTGAGTGCATGTGCATGCATGCCCAAAAACTTCCAAAGAAGAGAATACAGGAGAAGGGACTGTGGTATGGCCATCCTCCTAGGGGTGAGGAGAATTTCTTACTTTCTGCCTCTCTGTTTCTCTCTTTCTCTAGCATATACATGTGCCCTATGACAAATTCTTAAAAAAAGAAAAGAAAACCTAAAATAGACAGAAGAAAATAAACAATAACAATTAGAGTAAAAATCACTGAAAGTGAAAACAAAATAATACAGAAAATCAATTAAATCAAAATCTGGTTCTTGAAAATAATAAATAAAATTGATAAACATTTTTTAAAAAGACATGAATTACAACATCAGAGATTAAAGAAATTTAATCACTATTAATCCTCTGGATAGTTAAAGGATAATAAAAGAATAATATGAACAGATAATTCTGCCTACAAATTTGACAACTTACATTAAACAGATCAATTGGTTGAAAGACACAAACTTCCAAAATATGTGTGGTTAAACAGATAAACAACACTGTCCCACATCAATTAAATGACTTGAATCAACAGTTCATAGCCTTCTTAAAAAAGAAAACTAGACCTAGATGGGTTCACTGGTGAATTCTACCAAACATTTAAGTTAGGAATTATACTCATTTTCCATTCTCTCTTATGGAAAACAGAAATAGAAACTTATGAAATATTTTGAGTGTGGTATTACCCCCTTTTAAAATCACAAGAAAAAAAAACTATAGATGAATATTTTCTATAACCAAAAATACAAAACTTCCCAACAAAATATTATCAAATCCACAACAACAACGTGCAAAAATGATACATCGTGATCAAGGTGAATTTATTCCAAGCATGCTAAGCTGGTTCAACACTCAAAAATCAATTAATGTGGGGCAGCGGGTGACATGTTGGTAAAGGCACTAGAATTTCCACATGGTCGACCACAGTTTGAGTGCTGGACCTGGCAGCTTTCTCTCTCTCTCTCTCTCTTTCTCTCTCTGACAAAACCCATGTGAAAAAATAATAATAAATAAAAATAATTCTTTTAAAAAATCCACTGATGTAACCCACCACAATAGGGTAAAGATGAAAGATCATATCATCATATTCACTGATAAGCAGTTGACAAAAAACAAACATTAAATCATCATTTAAAAGACCAAGAAACTCTCAGACCAGCAGGCAGTGCAGAGGTTAAGGCAGCTGCATCCCACACACATGTCCGACTGAGTGGTTTGAGTCCCGGACCCAGCAAGTTGAAAACATGCTGGGGGTGTGTGCACAGGTGCCCAAAATCCTGAAAGGAGAGTAGAAGAGAAGGGGTTGCAGTATGGCCATCCTCCCCTGCGGAGTACTTTCTCATTTTTCTTTTATCTCTCTCTCTTCATTTCTCTCCCACAAGTGTACTCACCCTACTACAAAACTAAAAAGACAAAAACAAAGCAAAACAAAATAATTCTCAGCAAACTGGGAATAAAGAGGAACTTTCTCAACTTAATCAGGAATATGGACAAAAGAGCTGTTGTTAACATCATACTTAATGGTGAAAGACCAGTTTTTTTTTTCCCTACAATCTAGAACAAGATAAGGATGTGTTTTCACCATTCTCGTGCAACATCACACTGGAAGTCCTAGCTTTCTAGTTCAGTGAGACACAAATAAGAAACAAAATGTACACAGATTGGAAAGGAAGAAATAAAATTATAAAATTATCTTTATTTGCAGATGATATGATCATTAAAACATCTGAAAGAATCAGCAAAAAACTAATGGAATAAACAAGTATATGGAAAGGTTTCCAAATTAAAAAAAAAAATCAAGGTAAAAGTCAACTTTATATCTACCAATGAAAACTGGAATTAAGAAACTATCAGTTATAGGGAACCAGCAGTTAGCGTAATGGCTATGTCGCTGGACTCCCACATAGTCGACCGTGGTTCGTGTCCTGGACCCGGTGGCTTAAAACACACTGGGCGTGTGTGCATGCGTGCCCAAGATCCCAAGAGGAGAATGGAGAAGGGATTGCAGTGTGACCAGGCCACCCTGGGGGGTGATTTCTCGCTTTCTGTCTCTATGTCTCTCTGTCTGTCTGGCGAGCACATGTGCCCTATAGTGAAAACCTCTCCAAAAAAAAAAAAAAGAAACTATCACTTATAGTCATACAAAAACATATAAATTTAATAACATATTTACTGCATATGTATGTAACCAGTATAAAATTCTAATAAGGGAAATTTAGGATGATATAAACAAAAAGATACTTCAGGCCCTGATGGTGGCACAGCAATAGCACCACTGGACTTACATGGGAAGATCTCAGTTCCACATCCTGGGTCCTCCCTATATATGCCGGGAATATGTGCACTTGCCCACCATCTGGGCTGGCTAAGGTTGGGAGAAAATTATGGTGTGAAGTCCCTTTGGGGGGGGAGGTGCCTCTCTCTATATATATTTCTTTTTCTTTTATCTCTCTCTTTCTTTTCCTTCTCTCTCTCTCAGAAATAAAAATAAATAAATAGAACTTAAATTGATATTTTATGGAAGACTCAATATTACTAAGATGACAAAGTTTTCCAATTTGATCTATGATTCAAGATAATTCTAGTAAAATTTCCAGCAAAAAAATGTTGCAGGTAATGGCAAACTGATTTAAAAGTTTATATGAAAAAGAAAAAAGCCTAACCAAATATACTGAAGAACAGATTTGGAGGACTTATAATGCCTAACTTATTTTAAAGGTACAGAAATCAAGAAAGGATAGTCTTGGTAAAAAAGGAGATGCATAGATCAATGAAATAGAAAAAGGCTTACACAAATACAGTAATTGCTCCTTTTTTAAAAGAGGTTTTTGGGTTAGGATGTGTACACTCACCAGAGAGAGAGAGACAGTGAGAGTGAAAGTGAGAAATCAACTCCCAGGAGAGATGACCATGCCACAATTCCTTCTCCTCCATCCTCCTCCCAAGATCTTGGGCACACATGAACATGCACCGGCATGATTTTCAAGCCACCCGGTCCAGGATTCAAACCACGGTTGGTCATGTGGGAGTCCAGTGACATAACCACTACACCATCTGCTGGTCCCAGTAATTGCTCTTTGACAAAGGTACAAAGGTAACTCAGCAATTGGTATGGTAACAACTGAATGTCTCCATAGAAAAAATGAACCCAGACAAAAATTTTATACATTTCCCCAAAGTTATCTCAATATGTATCATAGACCTAAATGTAAAAAGTAAAACTAAATCTTTTAGAAGAAAAAATCAAAGAAAATGTGTATGACCTTGGGTTTGGTGGTTAGTCATTAGATGCAACACTACATGCACAATATGTGGGAGAAAAAAGTAATTAATGGACTTCGTTAAAATAAAAACCCTATGCGCGGTAAGAGAGACTACTAAGAGAATGAAAAGACGAGTCACAGAAGAGAGACTATATTTGCAAAAGTCATATCTAATAAAGGATTTGTGTCTACAATATACAAAAGCTCTTAAAACTCAAGACAACAAGCAAGACAACTAAAAAATAGTCAAGAAATGTGAATAGACACCTCACCAAGAAAGACATAAATAGCAAGTAAGCATATGAGAAGATGCTAAACATCATTTGTCATTAGGGAAGTGTAAGTTAAAGCAACAATTAAATGTATATCTGTACATCTATTAGAATGGCTAAAATCCAAAAACACGGACATCATTTGCTGAAAAGGATGCAGACCAGCAGAACATCTCATCATTGCTGGGTGAAAGCAAAACAGTATATTCACTTTGGAAGAGTTTTACAGTTTGTTACAAAGCTAAAATAGGCATACCATATGTTCGAAGAATCATGCTCCTAGGTATTTACCCAACTGATATGAAAACTCATGTCCACACAAAAACCAGCATATGAATGTTTATAGCTGCTTTCTTTAAAATCACCACAAACTGAAAGCAGCCAACATGTCCTTCAATAGGTGAAAGGATAAACTGTGATACACACATACAATAGGAAGAAGTCAATAAAAATGAATGAGCTGGGGGCCAGATGGTGGCACAGTGGTAAAACATGAGGTTCTGCAAGACGATTGCACATGGGAAGCTTTCTGGTTCAAGTCCTTGTATATTCTCTTAAGTACACAAGGCACATACTAGCTCCAAATCAGGTCTGGCTAAGGCTACGGGTTGAGGGCTCTGTTTTTCTTTCTCTCTCATGGAAGATATAAATAAATAAACAATAACAAAAAATGAGGTATCAAGTCACTAGACTTATTAAAGTTGGAGAGAATTGTGCAGGGGGTAGAATTCAATGCTTTGAACCTGGGTTGTCTAGTATAGTATCAACTAGCTATGTACAGTCATTGAACACTTGAACTACGGCTAGCTTGACTAAGGAACTGAATTTTAAATTTAATTTAAAATAATTTAGATTTAGATATCCGAATGACTAGTGGCTGCCATATTGGGCATTTCAACTCTAAAATACTAAATTCTGCTCTTTGCCCTCTTCTTGTCCTACAATGTCCCAGATCTAATGGCTTTTTCCTTTTCTCCCTATTCTTTTTTATTATAATGATCAATTTGCCCTTTCTCTGTTTTTATTTGATGGTACATAATGGTGGAAGGTAAAGTTGGGACATGGAGAATGAGGATAAGCAGAAAAGTTTCCTGAACAAAGAAAATACCCTCTTTTTTATAGCATGCCAGACATTGTTCTAAGTAGGTCACTGGGAAAGTTATGAAATATTTTTGCATTAAAAAAATAGGAAAATATGTTATGACATTCCTGACAACCTAATATTCTGTGCATATCCTTTTATTTAATTCTTAGTATCATTTAAAAAATAAAAAAAAAATTCACCTCATAGATGTGGCACATGATTCCCAGAGAAGCTAGCAGTGTCCAGGTAGCTAGTGAATAAGAAGACTAGGCCAAGTTTACATGTGCACCCCTGGGCCATAGAGCCTCCTGTATTACCCTAATTTGTATGGCCAAGGGGCTGGACATGTTTTTAACTTACTTCTAATGCTTGAGAGTTGGAAGCAGGAGCTTCTGGAATTGAGACAATTTTAATTACTAGTGCTTTTGTTCAAATAAATACATTGGCTCCTTGCCTTACTTAAGGATCCTAAGGGAGTAGGGCATAGGACAGCCAAGGGCTGATGTGGGCTGTTGAAAGAGAAGACATCCATTCATCTGCTTCAAATCTTTGCGCTGCTCATGCCATTCTTTAGGTTGAAAACCTCGGGTGGTTTCCCAGTGGTCTCTGTATCAATGCAAACTCCTCAGCCTGGAATCTGAGTCTATGCCTTCAACTTCTTGAGGGTTTAAGCCATTTGCTTCATGTGGCCTTTATTGCCCTCTGGACACTGGGACTTCTTGGACCAGTCTTCTTGACTTCCTAATTGGTGGTTGAGGCATCTTTCCCACTGGGATGAAGGATGTCTACATCTTTTTTTAAAATTAATTAATTAATTAATTAATTAATTAATTAATTTTTTTGGAGAGGAATTAATTAATTAATTAATTTTAAAAAAAGATGTAGACATCCTTCATCCCAGTGGGAAAGATGCCTCAACCACCAATTAGGAAGTCAAGAAGGTCTAGGACTAGAACCGCGGTCAACTACAGGGGAGTACAGTGACATAGCTATTATGCTAACTACTGGTCCCAGGTGTCTACATCTTTGTTCATCCTCTCCAGTATGTCTTCTCCTTTGAAGCCTGTACACAGTATACCAACCCAGTAATGGGAGGTCAAGTAGTCTCCTTTCTGTTTCAATGGCCATTGCCCTCGCACATGTCCACGTTATCAAAGCCAATGCTGTCTCCTAACTGCTCCTTCACTATAATCCACCTCAAAATTTTGTCTTATAGTTGCTGCCTTGGTCTTCCCAGCACAAATCAGCAGCTCAGATTTAAATTTCTTGGCTTAAACATTTTCACCATTCCCCTAAGGCATGGTAATAGAAAAAGTTTTCCAAGCTCCCTTGATCACTGGCCTTCTTACTGTTCTCCAAGCATGCTGAATGTGTTTCACTCCTGGACCTCTGCATGTACTGGGATGCTCACATGGCTGCCATCTGCATAGCAGTCAGGACCATTCTAAAGCTTCTCTCTCTCAGTAGTAGCCTTCTATGACCAGCCTTGCTAATCAAGCTCCCCCTTTATTATGTTTTCTCTTACTCTCTTTTATTTTTCTTTGAAGCAGTTATCATTATTTAACATTTAACACTTAACATTTAACATTTATCTATTTTGTTAGTCTCCCTACTGGAATGTAATTTTGTGAGGGGCCTGCATAGTATCTGTTTTATTCACTGCCGTCCCCAGCATCCACCATAAATAGGCGCCCAATAAACATTTGTTAAACAAACGAGAAAATGTAAAACAGAAATTAGAATACCTCTATTAATCATATATCCTAATTACAAGGTAAAAAGCTTAGGATGAAGTTGGCTCCACGGCACAGTGGAAATGCTCTGTTCAAGAGAAGCTTGACAATGGTTTGAGGCTCTGGGCTAGTTAGCCTGAAACATGCTGGGCACATGTCTAAGTGCCCAGGAGCCAATGGATTAGACTTAGAGAAGGAGATCATGGCATGCCTAGACCTCCTGAAGGAGTCTCCTCTTTTTTAATGTGTGTAAATGTCCTCTATCATGGATGAAGGGGAAAAATATATTTTAAAAAACCCAGGATAGTAAAACTTACCCTTTGGAAGGGGAATAACCTATATGTATCAGTATTATTTCTCTAGAGTTGTACTTCCCAAATTGTGCTCTCAGAATGCTTGTCCTGAACAATTCACAGTAGCAGTGTCATGTGAACAAAAAAGACTAATAATAAATGCTAGGTTTCATACCCGTTCTTTTGAAGACTCACAATGCATATTCTGAGCAGTTCTGTAGTAAATGCTCTGATCTTATTATTAAATTACTTAAATATATATCAGCACAGAAGTCCTTCTCCAAAGATTCCTTTAGAATAGATTCACAAAAATAAATGATAAACAAACTTAAAACAAAAGGAATTATGGGCTGGCAGGTGGCATAGTGGTTGGGATGCTGGACTCTCGCATGGCCGACTGTGGTTTGAGTCCTGGACCTGGTGGCTTGCTTTCTCACCTTACCTCTCTCTCTCTCTCTGGACAAATTTGAATAAATAAATAAATAAAATAGAATAAATAATTATTTTTAAAAAATAGATTCACATGAGAATGGTCACTGACAAGCTATAATTCTAGCTCCCTTTCTCTGGTATAGACATTGTGTTTTTCTGGCCCAGGGGTAGGTCAATGCTGAGCCAATCATAGTGTCTCATGACTTGTCTAAAGGGTGAGGACATGAACTGAGCCAAGTTAATCATAAGGCATTTCTGAGAATTAAAGAATTAAAGGTTGGAGCTGGGAGTCAGACTTCTCTTGTCCGTCAGGTATAGGCCTAAGGTTGTTTTAGTTTTTTTGTTTGTTTGTTTCTTACTGAGAGAGCTTGCTAGTAAGAGAGCACAGGTATGCAAAGAGGAAGGAGAGACACAGAGAAAAATAGATGGTAATTTTGAGAGAGTCTTGCTCTTGAGACCCTCTGCTCTAGCCTCCCAGTTAGCTGGGATCACAGGCATGTGCCACTGCACCCGGCCTGTTCTGGTTGGTCTGGGATCTGAACTTGGCCCACGCAGGCCTGGCCTTAGAACCGCGGTCAACTACAGGGGAGTACAGTGACATAGCTATTATGCTAACTACTGGTCCCAGGTGTCTACATCTTTGTTCATCCTCTCCAGTATGTCTTCTCCTTTGAAGCCTGTACACAGTATACCAACCCAGTAATGGGAGGTCAAGTAGTCTCCTTTCTGTTTCAATGGCCATTGCCCTCGCACATGTCCACGTTATCAAAGCCAATGCTGTCTCCTAACTGCTCCTTCACTATAATCCACCTCAAAATTTTGTCTTATAGTTGCTGCCTTGGTCTTCCCAGCACAAATCAGCAGCTCAGATTTAAATTTCTTGGCTTAAACATTTTCACCATTCCCCTAAGGCATGGTAATAGAAAAAGTTTTCCAAGCTCCCTTGATCACTGGCCTTCTTACTGTTCTCCAAGCATGCTGAATGTGTTTCACTCCTGGACCTCTGCATGTACTGGGATGCTCACATGGCTGCCATCTGCATAGCAGTCAGGACCATTCTAAAGCTTCTCTCTCTCAGTAGTAGCCTTCTATGACCAGCCTTGCTAATCAAGCTCCCCCTTTATTATGTTTTCTCTTACTCTCTTTTATTTTTCTTTGAAGCAGTTATCATTATTTAACATTTAACACTTAACATTTAACATTTATCTATTTTGTTAGTCTCCCTACTGGAATGTAATTTTGTGAGGGGCCTGCATAGTATCTGTTTTATTCACTGCCGTCCCCAGCATCCACCATAAATAGGCGCCCAATAAACATTTGTTAAACAAACGAGAAAATGTAAAACAGAAATTAGAATACCTCTATTAATCATATATCCTAATTACAAGGTAAAAAGCTTAGGATGAAGTTGGCTCCACGGCACAGTGGAAATGCTCTGTTCAAGGGAAGCTTGACAATGGTTTGAGGCTCTGGGCTAGTTAGCCTGAAACATGCTGGGCACATGTCTAAGTGCCCAGGAGCCAATGGATTAGACTTAGAGAAGGAGATCATGGCATGCCTAGACCTTCTGAAGGAGTCTCCTCTTTTTTTAATGTGTGTAAATGTCCTCTATCATGGATGAAGGGGAAAAATATATTTTAAAAAACCCAGGATAGTAAAACTTACCCTTTGGAAGGGGAATAACCTATATGTATCAGTATTATTTCTCTAGAGTTGTACTTCCCAAATTGTGCTCTCAGAATGCTTGTCCTGAACAATTCACAGTAGCAGTGTCATGTGAACAAAAAAGACTAATAATAAATGCTAGGTTTCATACCCGTTCTTTTGAAGACTCACAATGCATATTCTGAGCAGTTCTGTAGTAAATGCTCTGATCTTATTATTAAATTACTTAAATATATATCAGCACAGAAGTCCTTCTCCAAAGATTCCTTTAGAATAGATTCACAAAAATAAATGATAAACAAACTTAAAACAAAAGGAATTATGGGCTGGCAGGTGGCATAGTGGTTGGGATGCTGGACTCTCGCATGGCCGACTGTGGTTTGAGTCCTGGACCTGGTGGCTTGCTTTCTCACCTTACCTCTCTCTCTCTCTCTGGACAAATTTGAATAAATAAATAAATAAAATAGAATAAATAATTATTTTTAAAAAATAGATTCACATGAGAATGGTCACTGACAAGCTATAATTCTAGCTCCCTTTCTCTGGTATAGACATTGTGTTTTTCTGGCCCAGGGGTAGGTCAATGCTGAGCCAATCATAGTGTCTCATGACTTGTCTAAAGGGTGAGGACATGAACTGAGCCAAGTTAATCATAAGGCATTTCTGAGAATTAAAGAATTAAAGGTTGGAGCTGGGAGTCAGACTTCTCTTGTCCGTCAGGTATAGGCCTAAGGTTGTTTTAGTTTTTTTGTTTGTTTGTTTCTTACTGAGAGAGCTTGCTAGTAAGAGAGCACAGGTATGCAAAGAGGAAGGAGAGACACAGAGAAAAATAGATGGTAATTTTGAGAGAGTCTTGCTCTTGAGACCCTCTGCTCTAGCCTCCCAGTTAGCTGGGATCACAGGCATGTGCCACTGCACCCGGCCTGTTCTGGTTGGTCTGGGATCTGAACTTGGCCCACGCAGGCCTGGCCTTGTGCTCTATCACTCGACCTGGACCTATGCTATAACTTTTAAGTGGCCTGATCTATACACTGTTTTGTACATGGAGAAAGTCTCTCTGTGGCAAGAGAAAAGCCAAATTCAGGGAGAGACTTAGATAAGAAATAAGGAGAAAGAGGAGGAAACAGTGAGTAATAAGAATAGGCAGAACTACTAACCACATGTCAATTATGTTTTCAAATCCAGTCATCCCAGAAGCCAGATCCACCTCTGTCCTGATCTTCGGTATATAAGAACATATCTTCCTTTTTCCCTTAGACTGGATCACTAATAACATAATTATTAGCTTTTATGCTATGACACAGACAACATAATTTTTAGCTTTTATGCTTTGAAAAAGTATGCATTGTGACAATGGCACCAATGAGTCTATGTGTTTGCCAGCCCACTCAAAATTTAAATGACAACAAATAATGGACTAACTAACAAACCAGAACAACTGGAATCTTTGTCTCTGAAAGTATTCAGATTTTATAAACATCAGTCTACTCCTTCCTGGACGAAACCTACAAAGACTCTTAGCTTCCAACAAGAGCAAGGTACAGACACAGCATGATACAGTGTGCAGACCAGGACAAGCACATACGGGTTTGTAGGGCACGATTCTAAGGGATGGGATGGGTGATGTTCATAACAGCCTCCGTAGGCTTTTTAGCCAGAAAAAACCTAATCGTGTGAGTTCTCTACATGTCTGCTTCTACATCAAGGGAAAATGATCTTCTGCCCAGAAAAGCAAGACTTGCCTAACCCCTCTTTACATCCTCTGACAGTGCTTCACCTAGAGAAGGGGCCCAATTCATGCTTGTGGAATGAATGAAACCCAGGCAGGTCCTGTTCCCGTATTAACGTGGTTATCGTTAAAGTTGACTTAAGGAATGCTTAATAAAATGTATTTTCAGCACATTACTTCATGAATGCTATCCTTGTAGATTCATATATATTCAGTGGTTGCTTTTGAGAAATCTAAAAATACCGTCCCTTGGCATTTGCCCTAGAACAGTGTGCTGCCTGGATGCAGCCATAACAGTCGCTCCATATGGGAGGAAACCTGCGTACTTTCAAACAGACTCCTCTTTTAGGATTGAGTCTGCTGCTGTCGCTGGGGTTTGCTGCCTCCTGAACTTCTTTATTTAGGGACCGCATTCCAGGGCTATTATTTCATTTGTAGAGGGATTTTTAAATAGGTTGTAGTGTGAGCTTTTTACCACTAGAGTTCAATCTTGCTCTTATCTACATGATTTTGTAAGAGGGAAAAAAAAAAAAAAGATAAAATAAAACACGATCCTCTAAAACAAAACACACAGACAATTCCCCAAGTACTTTCTCTAATTCAGCCTGATCTTTGGCTACTGAGAGCTGACTTTATTTATGTGCCTTTTCTCTTTGACACACTTAAGATTTCCTGGTTGTTATTGCCATCAAGGATAACATTCTTGAATGCCCTTGCTTAGTTACATGTAATTTGTCAATGCTTGATAAATAATTTCCTTTGGATTCCATTTGTGTATTTTTAAGTGCAATCTTTAGCTGTAATTACCTAGATGATTTATAGGACAATGTGATTCTGGTCAGTGGAACTTGAAGATCCAGGACAGTCAGAGCTAAATACAACTACTGCTCTTGGTCTCAAAGTTGATCTTTTTTTTATTTTTTTAAATTTATTTTTTCCGTGAGTAAGAGAGAGTCAGAGACCAAGATAGTGAGGAACCCCAAACAGGGTCTTAACACCATGATCCACCACTAGCCAGCCTCCCAAGTCATGGGTTTTTGCCCTAGGGTATATGCACTCCCCAGAGATAGAGACAGAGATAGTGAGAGAAATTGGGAAATCACTCCCCCCAGGGGAATGGTCATGCCACAACCCTTTCTCAGCCATTCTCCTTCCGGGATCTTGGGCCCCCTCCCCCCCACACACACCCAGTGTAAGTTTTAAGCCACAGGGTCTAGGACTTGAACTATTGTCCACCATGTAGGAATATAGCAACAAAACCACTATGCCATCTTTTGGCCCTTGCTTTGCTTTCTTAACAAGGAGAATCTTGAAATTTATCTTGAAAACTATGTGGTATTAGCAGTTGTGACACATAATTATGCTCAGGTTGGCTCTATGATGAATTATGTAGAGTTCAGGTAGTGTCATTTAATGTTCTCTGTTACCATGTTTGTATTCTGGGTCAATGAATACTGCCTCCCACCCAATACTATTGTAGGTAGTTACCTACAATGAGCTATCCATTCATTCAGTCACTCATCAAACATTCGCAAGTGCGTAATACACGTCAGGCACGTACTAGGTACTGAGGATATGGCACAGCAACAAAATAATCTCTGTCCACATTCTACATTCTGGTAGAGAGACAGAAAATGAACAAGCAAATTAGTAAAACATGTAGTATATGGATTATACAGACCTAAGTATTTTATGGAGAAAAATAAAACTGAGAAGGGAGATAATAAGCACTGTTCAGTTTCCTCGTCTTGTGACTTTAAGCAAGGTGATCAGGGAAGGATATTAGTGGTAATAGTGATAATAATAGTTGTTATTGTGTCATTGTAGGCCTCAGAGCAATAGACAGTTACTGAGTGCTTGCTGTGTACCCAGCCCTTTTAATTTGTGTCTTATTTAACCCTCATAACCACTCTAATTTCACAGATAAGAGGGGGGAAAACATAAAAACCACAAACCTTGTACAAAAAAAAGATGTAAATTTTCTGAATCAGAGCCCAGGTTCCCAACCCTACTGGTATGTTTTCCTATTGGTATCCTTGGTATACATTGCAACTGTCCATGCAAGACAACAGTGAGTGAGCAATCGTAACCTAGTTTTCTAGTCCTGGTTTATTTCATTCAATATAAAGATTAGCTGCTTAGTTTCCATAATAACTCCTCAAATACATTTGTTATATGGAATAGATTAAGTAAGTTAGAAGCATTGTTCATTTGTATTTCTAGAATATGTATCCTTTCTTCATTAAAATATAGCAGCTGACAACATTTAGCACAAAATAGACCAATTAACTGTACAAATTATAAATTATACATAAATAATTTTTGGGTAGGCTGTACATGGAAAGGCACATAAAATAAACCAATAAGTGATAAAAATGGAATGAAGCTAATAAGGGGCAGAGAATGCAAGTTATATCAGTCATTTACAATGAGTTAATTATGACTACCAGAAACTGAGTTTGGCTATACATTTTCATCTCATTCATTCATTCATTCATTCATTCATTCATTCATTTATTTATTTATTTATTTATTTATTTAGGAGAGGTTTTTCCTATAGGGTACGTGCACTCACCAGAAAGACAGAGAGAGAAAGAGAGAAACAGAAAGCAAGAAATCACCCCTCAGGGGGGCTGGCCACACCACAATCCCTTCTCTTCCATTGTCCTCTCAGGATCTTGAGCACGCACACACATGCACCTGGCATGAGTTTAAGACACCAGGTCCAGGACTCAAACTATGGTAGACTACATGGGAGTCTAGCGACATAGCCATTATGCCAACTGCTGGTGTCCCTATTTTTAAAACATTTTCTAGGGAACCAGCAGTTAGCATAATGGCTATGTCACTGGACTCCCACGTAGTCGATCGTGGTTCGCGTCCTGGACCCGGTGGCTTAAAACTCATGCCGGGCGCGTGTGCGTGCGTGCCCAAGATCCCGAGAGGAGAATGGAGGAGAAGGGATTGCGGCGTGACCATCCCCCCTGGGGGGTGATTTCTCGCTTTCTGTCTCTATGTCTCTCTCTGTCTGTCTGGCGAGCGCACGCGCCCTATAGCAAAAATCTCTCAAAAAAAAAAAAACCCAACATTTTCTATAGGGCACATGTGCTCACCAAAGAGAGAGAAAGAGTGAGAAAGCAAGCTGCAAGTTCCATGATTTGAACCGTGGTCAGCCATGTGGGAGTCCAGTGACTTAACTACTACTCCATCTGCCAGTCCAACTATACATTTTCTAGCAGCTAATACTAAGAGAAAAACCACTGTCAGTTACATAATGGTCACTTTTTTAATTTTTTTATTTATTTATTTTTTTTTACAAAAGAAGTTTGAGAAATTTCCTTCAGAGAAACTTTCTTATGACTGATTTCTTTTAAAAGGTTGACAGGCTAACAGTGAAGAATATCTTCAACTTTGCAGGAAGCACAGATTTCTGCAAAAAATCATTTTTATCAACTTTCTATAATAAATGAGAGCATAAACGAAGCTGTTATTTTGGGGAGGGGGATAGCTGAGATGATATGACTCAGGTAGTCTGTGTTCTGAATACTTTATTTAATAATGGGGTAAAAAAGGGGTAATGATTAACAATTTGCATGGACTCTTCTTCAAAGTATTAATTACAATAAGCAGGTGCTAAGAGGGGCCTTCAAAAGACTGTGGAAAAAATTGGAATTAAGTCCAAGTTTATTTTGATACAAAGAAATTTTGAAACCCATACATAGTTTTTCATAATAAGCATTTTCCATGAGCATTTTGAAGACATTCTCCTACATCAAAATTAGTCTCATGACTGCTAAAAATTATAAGACTAATGAAAATAATAATAGCTGCTACAAAATGATAGTAGCAGCTAATAACTATTATACCCTTATCAGGATCCAAGGTCTTTCGCTGAGCATTTTACCATCATGGTTTCATTTAAGGTTTTCCATGATTCTCTGAATTAGGCACTGTTGGGACCAGTAGATGGCGCAATAGTTATGTCACTGAACTTCCATGTAGTTGACCACGGTTTGAGTCCCAGACCCAGTGGCTTAAAAACTCACCCTGGGCAGGTGTGTGTACATGCCCTAAGATTTTAAGGGAAGAATGGAGGAGAAAGTACTGCAGTGGGACTACCACCCCAGGGGATGATTTCTCACTTCTGTCTCTTGAGCAAACACACGTGCCCTATAGAAAAAAAATCTCTCTTAAAAAAATAAAATCCTGAATTAGGCACTATCTTATTTCCCTTTAAAGAATGAGAAGGGGCAGAGAATACAAGTAATACCAGTCATTTGTAATGAACTCATTCTGACTACCAGACCCTGAGTTTGGCTATAAAGAAATTAGATAAATTTCTCAAAGTAGACCAGCTTATAAAGGAAGAGCTCAGATTTAAACACGATCAGTTCAGTTCCAAAGTTTTTATCTACTACTTGGTGATTAGTCTATTGCTTACAGTATATTTATTCCAAATTTTTACTAGGACAGTTGCAATAAGCTACGACCACAAAACCTGAGGGGATAATAAACATTAGGATCAAAATGTACATAGGGGGAAAAAGCTTATGTACTTTCAACTTCCTAGACAAAAATAAAGTGTAAGAAGAGACAGAACCATAACATTTTCATGAAATCAGCTCCACTGTTTATCACAATAGAGGGAAAACAAAAACAAAAAAAATGATGAGCAACTCTGGGCACAGGCATAGGTCAGGACCAGGCTCCCGTCTCTAGTCCCAGGGTAACAAGAAACAGCTGTGAACTAGTACCTGCTGTTCAGCACCAAGGACAGCGACACAAATCCCTTCCACTAGGGGGCAGGGTGGGAATTACATTGTGATTGTTTGCAAGTCAAGCTGATTCTCCAGCAGGTGAAAAACAGCTAATTTTTTTTTTCTTTTTTCTGTGTTTGTCGTTGGTGGTGTTTTTGTTTGTTTGTTTGTTTGTCTGTTTGTATTTTGAGAGAGAGAGAGATTTTTGCTCTAAGGCAAGTGGACATGCCAGAGAGACAGAAAGTGAGAAATCTCCCCTCAGGGCAGATGGCCATGCCACAATCCCTTCTCCATTCTCCTCTCAGGATTTTGGGCACAAGCTACCAGGAGGGCCAAGAGTCTCTATTTGCCCCAGTTAAGAACTTTGAACCTCTTCAAGGATCTGATAAGCATACCATGGACACCTCTGGTTTTTCACTTGGTGACTACTGTGTCAAGAGCTAGAAAAAGAGCAAAATGCCAAACTATTAGAAGACTTTCTGGACAATGCCAGCTCGAAACAGTCTTTCCTAGCCCTTGTACTGACATCAGTTGATTTTGTATTCATCTATGTACTGACAGCAATAAATGACCTCTCTGGGCATTTTTTTGAACTATCCTTTTCTAGGCAATTAAAAGACCAGGAAGGGAAGTTCTGAGAGGACAGTATAACAAAAATGGTTTAAAAACATGGGTTTTGAAACCAGACACAGCTAGAGTTATACGTCATCTCACCGCCTTTACACTATGTGACTTTGAGGAAATGATAACTTCTGTGCCTCAATTTCCTCAATAAGAAAATAGGGATGATCATATGTCTCTTACAAGCCTGTTAAGATGACTAAGTGCATCTCTAAAGGCCTGGCTGGAAGATTGCACATGGTATTCAGTAGAAGATGACCACTGTGATGATGATGGTGATCCTGCTATGTGAAGGAAAAGAGATTAAAAGCCTCAGTGTATGCCCACTTACATTATTCAAAGTAGTTTATGTGTCCTAAGCAAATATAAGAAATGTCTAACTACTTACTGGTTCATTTGTTCACACATTCATTCATCATTCATTTATTAAGCACTAGTGTGCAAGGTAAAGTGAATGTAAAGGTAGTCATTCAAACAGCTCACACATATTCTGGAACTTGGTAAGAACTGTTTCAACCAATGAAGTGAGAATGCTGACATACACCATTGCCATATGGAGGAGAGGTTACATTCTTTTTTTTTTTAATTTTATTTGTTCATTCATTTTATTTTAATTTGACCAGAGAGACACACATGGAGAGAGAGAGATAAAGAGAGAGAACAAAGGAAAGTGATAAACCAAGCCACCAGGTCTGGGACTCAACCCATGGTTGGCCATGTGTGTCTGTCCAGTGCCTTAACCACCATGCCACCAGCTGGCCCCCCAAGAGGTCACATTCTAATAACACAGTGACAAGATCAGACTTAGCAGCATGCCAACATAGATGCTATATTGTATAACATGTTGCTTGAATCCTATTTTTGACCAAAAACTGCAGGTAAAGAGCAGTAAAAAGCCCATATCATTTGGTCAAAATAATGCTGAACTAGAAACCAAAACCTCAGGATGCAGATTCTGGCTGTGGCAATTACGAGAAAAAAAACAGAGGACACATCATTTGTTTTCTTTGAGTTTCTATTACCTTATGATAAAATGAGTTGAAAAGGCCTAGATAATTTTTTGGTCCCTCTGACTTTAAGAATTGTATTTCTCAAGCACATTTGAAAACATTCCACGCTGAAAAATATCAGGCCTTTGGCATGATTATAAATGGAGTGTTCCTGGCTTACTGTCACTAAAACCAGCATAGATCATGTCCTAATCTGTAGCGGATCTGGTCAGCCCCACCCCTGCCTTACTGGAGATCTTATTGGGGATTACTGCATAATGCACTCAACTTGCAATTGCCTGAGAGCTTTCTCTGGTGATCAGAGTTTCTTATGCCCTCCTGGACAGGTTGGAAGTCCAGAAACTAATGCCTCTTGGAAGCAGCCATCAACAGTGATTGCTGTACGGTGGTATATATGCCCAAGCTCCCTTCTCTACAGGCAGGATAATTCTGAGGCTGGAGACCTTCAGAGTTCCAAAGTAGGATTAAGTTTCCATTTGCACAAGGATAACTAGTTTGGTAATATACCTAATAATGTCTGCCTCCCTTTTCCTAGGTCACTCTTCATTTGTCTACTGAGGTTTTCTGGATTTACTTCTCTAATAATCCATCTGCACTTGAATCCTTGTCTCTGGATCTGCTTCGAAGGACCCCCAAGACATACGTTAACACACAGGTGAGTGCATGTCTACATTATTCTGTTATTATTGTAATTAGTATGCATTTCCATGCCACATGTGGATGCAAATCAAAACATATTTTCAGTGAATCAAATCTGGCTCTGAACCACAGTCATGATATGGATGCCTCTGTTTCTTCCATCATCTCAGGTGATTAATGCAATCTAGGAAACTTGGAGAAGGGTTTCAGGCCTTAGTCTACCCTGGTGGTCAACTACGTGCTCACTGTCTAGACCCTTATAATGATTCAAGGGTGAGTGACTCCACTTCCTCTAATTAGGGGCCATGAAGATTTTCATAGTTGTTCACAAATACATGGAATTTGGTGTGAGGTCTCTGCAGGCCTTACTGCCTCCTGGGTGCTCTAGGAACCCATTGCTTATTTCTTCTGTGGGTGGCCCTGCTTTGGTTAGGCACATGCCACCTTGTCCCTCTTTCATTACCTGTGCTGGTATCCATCTTCTCTGACTTGAAGGAATCCAGCCTACTTGTCTACAGGGTCTGAACACAAAAACGAATGCCTTCGTGTCTGAAGGTGTGGATTTCTGTTTTGTGTGTGTGTGTGAGACAGACAGACAGACAGACAGAAAGATGGAAAGACTGAAAGTGACAAGACAGAGAGTAGATAGTTTAATTCTCTAGAAATACTAACAATGGCCTCTGTTTTGGAAAGGAGAAATGAAATGTCTTTTCCTTGTGATAATCTAAAGTCCTCCCAAAGTAAAGAAACTACCCAGGGGGTATATGCGGCTGTTATTGCTGTTAAAATAACTCATGTTGTTACTTTGTGAAAGTTTGAGGAACTTCAGGTACCTAGGAGCTGGCAGGAATAGAGAAAAAGGAAAAGAGGCATCATCTCTGCTTAGAACAGAACAGAAGCCTTTAAAATGCTTTTTTTTTTTTTTTTTTTTTTTTTTTTTTTTTTTTTTTTTTTTTTTTTTTTTTTTTTTTTTTTTTTTTTTTTTTTTTTTTTTATAACAAGGGCTCAAATCTTCAAGAAGTTGCACTCCCTTAGGCATTTAGATTGCAAGTAGGTTGTCTCTTTCTTTATATAATAGTCTTAGGAGAAATAACCACTGATACAGTGACACTAGGTGAGGAATAAAACGGGCCAGGTAATTTTGGTGGCTTTTCCACTGTCCACGAATATTTTTTTAAGTAGATACAACAGGGATCTCAGACATTAACCCTAGAAATTGATATGGCCATTTTATTAATTACAAGCATACTGAATGCCAGTTTCTTTTGGATGGACACAATGAAGTTCACTTAGGAGGAAAAAGGAGTTCTAACAGAGGGAGATTTTGTTTTCAATCAGCTGACCTCTTTTCTCTGAGAAGTGTAATACACTTCAACACAGACTAAAACGTTGACGATCTGAACAAAGGTAAATTTATATACTCGGATAAGAGTAGTCAATTCTGTTAATGTGGGCAGCCTGCTAATAAGGTCAGAGTCGCAAATTTGATGACTAACAGATTCATTTCCAGTAGATGCATGCCCACTCTCTCTCCTATCAATTCTCTGCTGATTACATCCCGAATGCTTTCCAACAGGTGACTAGATATCAGACTGGTTATTGCCTCAAATATTACCACTCTCCTCTCCACCCCCCCCAAAAGACAAAACCTTTGAACAACACATCCAACTAAGGATGGAATAGGAATATGCTAATATATCCTCCATTGGAAGGATGAGGTTGTAAGTGATTTACTCAGTGATGGGGCAATTCTTGCTATTCTGCTGACTTACCTGTGAACCTAATCTGACTCTAGTTGTTACGGTAACACATAAGGAAAAAAAAGTGGGAAGATTTCATGATGAAATTTTCCTTGAAATGATCCAAAATATGAACTGTAAGTATGTGAATTCCATAGAAAGATATTATTTAAACTCTTTCTCAGAGCTGCTGCTAAGTTGCAAGAGATGTATGCCTGCAGCTGCTTGGGCATTATGATCCCCTCTGAGAGGTGAGCAGAAAAGCAATGAGCATTTGAAGAAAAATATGTCTGTCTTTACCCTCAGGACATCTCTTCCTAACACCCCCCCCCATTAATATGCAAGGCGTGAAACGTTAAATGTCACATCTATGTCATACTCTAATGCCTATGCACTACAGAATCAAAGTGTAGAATTCTTTTGCCAACATGATTTGGGATAAAAAAAAAAAAAGATCCTATTAACCCAAAAATGAAAGGTCAAATACATAATTCTTAGTTTTCCTTCAAATTTTCTACCAAAATGAGAACAAATTGGAGGAAAAAAAAAATCTCCAGCTTTTAAGATATCACTTTCTCAGTTTTCTAGTTGAAAGTAGTGTCCTGAATAAAAAGGTCACAAAAAACCATCAAACACTCTTTTATCATATGTGAATAAAAACCCACAGCTTCATCTGAGAAAGGAAACTCATAAAACCTTTCAGAAATAAAGGCCAATGTTGTCTCTTCCTTTAATATATATGTTTTTTTTTTATTGCTATTGTTTTTCAGAGAAGCGATCTGACATTTTTCTCTAGGCCATGCACTTAAAGCTGGCACCAAGAAAGGAAGAAAGCCACCGATCATTACTTCCGTTCCCAGCAGCACAGAACTGACTGCCAACCGTGGACCATCAGTGTCTGCTTCTGGGACTCTCTTACCCACGAATTCCAAATCTTTATTTCTTGCATTGATGAAAACTCAGTTGACGTTAGTAACAGAGCTTACGTGAAAATTTAAAGAAGGCTAATTTTCTCAGTGTCTTGTCCTAACTCTGTAGAAAAGTCACTGTTTCTGCATGCAGGTGGAATTAAGTATATACTGATCTACTTCTCAGTAGATGCCAGTTTTCATGGTCACCCAAGAAACAAGTCTGTTCCAACATGACAACCAGCCAGGCTTTGGTGGAAGAACCAAAGTGGCAGCAGAGTTGTAGGGCACTGCTTTGTGGTAGTGCAAATACGTAAATACTCAGTTGTTCTTAATTTGCTGTAGAAGAAAGGAATTTCCGAGTAGCTTTTTCCAGTCTGCTACTCTATAACTCATCTAGCCCATCCTCTCCTTTCCGCTAATCGGGACAGCATTTTTAGTCGAATTCCACATGAGTGGCTTCCACCTTTCTGTGCATACAGCACACTTTCAATACAAATATTTGAGCAGCACCTCTAAAGTCAGCAATAACTGCAGCCTATAGTGTGTTATATTTCGTGGCTCCAGGAAATGCACCCACAAATGTTCTCTTAATAATTCTCAGGCCCTGCTCCCCCCCCCTTTTTCTTTTTTTAGATTTTTGTCATAGGGTGCATGTACTTGCCAAAGAGACAGTGGAAGTGAAAAATCACTTTCCCCAGGAGAGATGGCCATGCTGCCATCTCTTCTTCATTCTCCTTAGGGATTTTAGGTATGTACGCACATATGTCTAATGTGATTTTCAATCTGCCGGATTTGGGAATCAAACCATGCAGTTGGCCATGTGGGATCCAGCCACCTTAACCTTCATACCACCTGCTGGCCCCCAGGACTTGCCTTTTTAAGTAAAACTGTTTATTCTGACTGGTTTAAGAATCACATACTGGGGATCCAGTAGTGAACAAACAGACCCAGTTACTGCCATGGAATTCATGTCATGGAGATGGAGACAGGAGTCAAGAAAATAATTACACAAGTTACTAAGCTGTACCGTGAACAGTTTAATGGGGAGTAGACAAAACAAGTGACCAATGTAAATACTATCACAAGTAAACATTTTCTCTTTTCTCTTTTCTTTCTCCTTTAAAAAGCTTGGGGGGAAAGTAATCAGTATATTCTGTTCACATTACCGATCAGCAACCGTTAAATACCCTGACAGCAGCAGATGCCGACTCCAAAATGAACAGCATCTGGTCTGGCACGTGTGAGAAGCAGCACAAGCAAGAACAGGCCTGGGCTCTTACACGTGCCCTGAGACATCTTGGAGGATCTTGGGGAATTTTAGGATGGTTCTAGCAATGGATACACCATCAGCTTCAGCCCTCTGGGTATTTCCTGTGGCTTTGAACTGGTCCCAGAGACACTGATTTCTCTCACAGCCCTTATCAAACGGTGTTCACCGAAGCCTGCCCTGTGCCCTTGTGACTATTATACACTTTTAATTTTCTGGGTAAGGGGAACAATGGAAATGACATCTGAGGCCCTTGCCACTTTGAAAATATTTGAGAATTTCAGGGAGAAGAAAATACAACTTTCAAGAGCTGGTTAAAAAAGCACTAGACTGAAAATTAAGAGACTACATTCTTGTCTTGATTCTAGGATGAAAGTTTGCTCTGCGATGGTGGGCCACCAATCTCACTTCTCTGGGAGTTATTCATTAGGCAAATTAGTTGTTTAGATTATCTCCAAAAATGACAAGTTGATAAAGTGATTAGCAAAACAGCCGTTGGGGAGAGGTGGTTTGGGTTTGCCTCATTTTCTCCCATTTTACTAGATAAGTAATTTAGGAAGTTTACTCAGCCCTTCTAAACCTCAGTTTCCTCCTCTATAAAATGAAAATTGTTAGAGTATCTACTCCATAGGGTTGTTTTAAGATTAAATAGAGTTAGGGCCAGCAGGGAACATACGTTTGAGGTGCTGGACTCCCACATGGCCAGTCACAGTTCGAGTCTCGGACCTGGCAGCTTGCTTTCTCACTCTCTCTCTCTCTGTTGAACACATGTGCCCTATAGCAAATTCGAAAAACAATAATAAATAAAATTAAATAAATTATTCTTAAAAACAATTAAATAAAGTGAAGCATTATCCCAGTGCCTCTCTTAAGTACTAAATATTTGTTTATTTTTTTCAAATTTATAGAAATGCTTCATTTAGACATAAGTAAAGGTAAATGAGTGTTCACACAACTTTTCATGAAATGGGAAGCCATGAAATGGCATTGAAAAATTCCATTTGCCATTTTATTAATCAATGTGTACTCTTGAGGGGTATTTGTTTGTGTATAAATATATGCACTATGGATGCAGACACTTATTTATTCAATATGTATTTACAGAGTACTTGATATAAAAATAACACTTCACTGTGCTATTATAGTGGAGATAAAAATGCAACATAACTGCCACTGCTTAAAATGTAATTGGGGTTGGGTAAGACAAACACTCACAAAATAACTAAGAATCTAAGGAAATAAGCAACCAAATGCTAAATTAGAAGGAAAATGGCAAATACTACAAGAAGCATACAAAACATACCTCACTATTATTTTACTGGCTTTAGAAGTATATAAATCATACTAAATATGAACTGTATCTAACAGGATTCATCATTTAACTATTGAAAAAAGCCCTGGGGCCAAAAGGTGGCATGGTGGTTAAGGTGTTGGACTCTCACATGGTTGGCCTCAGTTCAAGTCCCAGGGCTGGTGGTTTGAAAATCATGCCAGGTGCATGTGCATATGTACCCAAAGTCCTGAGAGGAGAATGGAGACTGGATTGTAGCATGGCCATCCCCCATGGGGGGGCGGTGATTTCACACTTTCCCTCTCACTGTCTCTCTCTGTCTCTCCCTGGCAAATGCTCATATCCTATGGCAAAAACCTTGAAAAGGAAAAAGAAAAAAAAAAAAAGAAAATGCTATTAGACAGCCTGCCATGTAAAGTAGTCCTCTGATCTATAATTAAAGGAACACTCCCGTGTGTGTATCAAGTATCAGCCTTTTTTCATTCAGTGTATTATATTGTGAAAGGATAGAAAATTAAATATTAAAACTTGTTATAAATTCCATTATAAGTCATCATTAATAAGATCTATGGTTTGGGGGCTTTTGTCAAATAATTTTGATCTGTTGTGGTATCATCAGCTGATTAATAAAAACAAGTGTTTCTAAGATGACTGTTGGTTTCTATCTGTAGCAGAGATATTTGCTATCATTTGAAAATATTAAGATGGTATTATTTCCTCCTCTATCAGTTGCTTTGGTTATACTATTTTATTGATTTTATGACCTTTGCTATTCCTTTTGCAATTCTAATTTTTTAAAAATTGCCAGAGACCATGTGTGCTCACTAGAGCACCCCTCCAATGGGGCATGGTCACACCACAATCCCTTCTCCTTCATCTCTCATCCTGTTGGAAATTTGGCCATGCATGCACATGGGCCTGCCATGTTTCTCAAGGTCCCAGGGCTGAGATTCAAATCACACTGCTAGCCATGTGGGATCCAACTTTCTTAATCACCAGACCACAAAGTAGCCCTTTTTTTCCCCTATAATTATAATGATTAACAGGTAACATCAGAATTTGACTCTGCCATAAATGGAAGCTTTGGTCATACTCATTCATTTCCTGTTTCCCACTGCACATCTCAGGGTTGTTGGTCAATCTAGCCAGTAGATACTGAAAAGGCCAGAGCCATTCTGGTGTCACCCTGTTCTCCAAACCTAACAGGCATCAGTACTGAGACACTACAAGTGTCCAGTGGGAAACTCCCTGGCCCACTGTCTCACTGGACCTTCATCCCTGATAAGCCTGATCTTTCCAGGAAGCATGGTATTCACATTTGTTCAACTTATTTCAAGATTTCATCCGCCATCCTATGGAGGTGTGACTACATCTCTTAAAGGCAAAAATATTAATAATCTCCACCATCACACCCAAGAGAAAAAACAGAAATAATTTTCCTTAGAATATTAAAATGCCCCCTGTTCTATGTCTTTCATGTAGATTATTTTATTTAACCTTTCCAAAGATCCATGAGGTGGGTATTTTCTGACTTCCACTATTTTGATGGACAATGAAGGTCAAAGAAGTTAAGGAATTAGCCCAGGGAGCCCAGCTAGGAACTGAAGGAAGTGAAATTTTAAAAAAGATTAAAAAAAGGAAAGAAAAATCCAAGAAATCCTGTGCTGAAACTTATGCTATCAACCACTATATTGCAAATTTGCTTATCTAAACTTACACAAGCAGGCAAACAGTTGATGATCACCTTGTATTGAAATAATTTTCCTAACTTTGCATAGTACATGGATGAATGGAATAGAGATTAAGAAAAAGGAGGTGAGACTGCCCAGTTCTTCCTGGGATGCAAACCCAGGACCTCCCCGTATGTGTCCAGTTATATCACCACTGCACCACTCCCTTATCCCCAGCCTTTAATTCTTAACCTAGTGTTTACTACTCAAATGCCCGTGAGCATGTTACTTAACCTCTTTGAACTCAGCTTACTGCTGTTTCCAAATGGAGAAGGAAAACAAAAAGAATTCTCTTCCAAGGGTGTTCATGAAAATTAAACCAAGTAAAAGAGACTGCCTTGGTACAGTGCCATGTACCAAGTGTTCAATAAATATTACTGAGTATTTTTATTATAATAGAATAATCTTTTAGTATTAGTATTCAACCAAATAAGGATGCAACACTCAGTTGTTTAAGGAGACATCAGGATAACTAATAATTCAGTACTTGTTGAGCAAAGGTTGTGGAGAAGGAACAAGGAGTGAGGGCAATTTGTTATACAGAAATAAAGAAAAAGGCAAAGTACTTGGAAACAGGTGCCAGAAGCAGTAGTTTCAGCCCAACCCACTGCACAGCTTCCAGCCCTGTGGCATGGTTCTGCTTCCTCTTTTCTATTAAGGATTCACATCTGGAAATAAAGTTTAAGTGCAGACTTTGTCAGAATGAGGGTGCACAAGAGCAGTATCCACAGATATGTTGGCTGCTGTTCACAGCACTTGGATTTTATTGTCTCTTGTTTTCTCCTGAATTATTTATCCTGAGCATCTGTGTTACATTATCTTTACGTAATGTCACATTGGAAGTGGGAGAATGGATGATCCTTTCTCGTTTGCCCACAGACAGTGAATGCACCCTGCAGCTTCCAGGTGTCTTTCTTGCTTTTCTTTACTCACTTCTCTGGCTATCACCCTGTCAAGTGGAGCATATCCTTTCTCCTTAGGGGCTGAGTGAAGCCAGCCTCCAGTCAGCTTGGAGATGACAGATGGTCCCAGTTCCACTTAAAGATAAGGCCAACTGATCTTTTCTAAGAGCTCTACAGCTCAGCAATCCTGACTGCCTAAGCAGCTTATACTGCAAACTAAATTTTGTTTCTCAGTCACCAAAATACAAATGTCCTCTGCATGTGGGTTGGAATCCCATGGCTCAAACAGAATTGGAAACTTCCTGAACACTATGAATATTTGGCAAGCTATTTTGGAGCATCCCATCTAAAGTTTATACAACTAACCTAGAAATAGCAATTAAAACAATTTAACACTAGTATTTACTAGGCACATAATATATGCTACAAACAAAGACATATACTTTACATTAACTCATGTAAATTGTATCATGACCCTATGAGGTATCTTATTCTCATTTTAAATAAATAGGAGAAAATTATGTTCAGAGACACAGCTTGTCCAAGTTCACCATTAAGTAGGCATCAAAATTAAGATTCAACCCTGAATCTCAACCCATGCTCTTTCTCACTACTTTATGCTACCTTTTGCCATCCTGTTAGTTTTAACTAGGCTCTGTTTTTATATTTAAAGTGGTTTTCTTGTAAACATCATGTGGTCGAGTCTTTTACTTATCCAACTTGACAATCTCTGAATTTTAATCATAATGTCTAGACCATTTACATTTAATGTGATTATCAATACTGTTTAAGTTTAACTCTACAATATTACTAGTTAATTTCTTTTTATTTTAAGTGTTTTTTGTATTTTATTATATTCTTGCCTTCTTTGGATTGACTAATGTTTACTATTTCATTTCATCTTTACTATTGGTTTATTAGCCCTCTATTTTTCTTATGGCTGCTCTAGAATTCATAAAACATATTTTTAATATTTTACCTTCAAATAATGTTATATTGTTCCATGTAGAAAAGTTTTCCAGCAGAAAAGTTCCATTCCTTCCATATTCTGTGTTATTGCTACTATATATTTTACTTATAGTCTGCAGACCCCATAATATGGTGTTGCTTGTGCTTTAAGTATTCAAATAGTATTTAATGGCTGTTAAAAAATGCAAAAAAAAGATATTTTATGTTTACTCACATATTTACCATTATTAGTGCTCTTCATTTCTTGTGCAGTTCCAGATTTCCACCTGGTATCATTTTCCTTCAGGCTGATAGAAACTAAATGTTGTAGTAAAAGTCATGGGGCTCCATGTTCTACCTGTGACTGTTGCTATGAACAAACTGGAGCCCATGTCAGCATCAGTGGTTACTGTTGTGTTGCTCACCATGGCTGAGGTGGACCATGCTGAAGCAGGCAGCCAAGTCACAGCTATAGAGATTCTCACTCACACCATCAGCTGCAACTCTTAGCCAAAAGTTGAGAAAGGATTCTGAAGAGGAGATTTCCATCTGGAAGCCTAGTTCAACATCTTTTGGGTTTCCTTGTCCTTGAATAGTCCCTGCATGAGAATGAGTTTGGACTGCAATGACATTTCAGGGGTTCTTTTATTTTCTACCTATATCTTAATGCCTTTTAAAAGCAGATAATAGGGGGGACCAGCAGGTGGCATAGTGTTAACGATGCTGGAAACTCCCATGTGGCTGACCACTGTTCTGGACCTGGACCTGGTTTCTCTCTCTCTCTCTCATGAGCACACATACCTTATAGTAAACTTAAAATAATAATAATAAATAAATAATATTTTTTTAAAAAGCAGATGATAGCAAATTGGAGGACTCTGTCAGCCAACTGGGTCTTTATATCAGCCAGGTATTCAAAGAGTGGGGCTGGTTCTTCTAAACAGGAGCTATTGACTTGCCTTTAAGAAACCAGTTCAGTCTTAAGAAACCTGTTCAGTGGCGACCATTTTGTATAGAGAGTAGGGTCTTCAACCAGGCACTGCCATGACACAGCTCTGAGACTAGTGATGATTAGATGACTAATAAACATGGTAACATTAATAAAGGATTTAGTAAGAATCAAGCATTGTTATAAGATCTTCACAGGAACAGATCATTTGATTCTTACAATAACTCTAAAAGTTAGTGACTATAATTTACTATTATTCCCCATTTCTGGAATATAGATGATTTATATACCTTGTAAAAGTTACATGATTATTAAACAGAAGAACTAAGATTTTAATCATGGAATTTAAGCCTTACAGTCCACACTCTTAAACACTAGGCTAGAATGCTTCTGGGCAAGATGGATCTTCCCACTTTGCCCAAAACTGCTCACTTTCTTCTTCACAAAGTCTAGTACTTTAGGTTTCTCTTCCTTTGATGCCAAGGAAGCAGATTCCTTCCTACTGACTCCAAGGAAGCAGATTAGGTTTCTCTTCCTACTGACTCCAAGAAGGCAGATTCTAGTAGGTCCAAATGAATTTATTCAGAGGAAGAAGTCCACTAAGCCTCAGGGTCTCAGTTTTGAGTTTTCCATGTTGGCTAAGACTTTTCAGATCTCTCTTTCCTTGAGAGTGTGTAGGGGGTCTATAGAGATTGCATATGAAGTTGTGTTTCTGGTGTATTCTCCACAAGTAGGTCACTGTCCTGTAGACTATGGAAACTCTGGTCCAGTTAGACATCCGGTAGCCGAGCTCTCTGGAGGATTTAGTCCTCAAAATAAGTGATACTTGCATGGTAAGGCTTGTCATAACAGGTACAACTTGCAGACTTGACTTTCTATGCCAAGCATAAGCCAAAGATATGGCCGTATGGGTTTGGGGACCTAAGGGTATTAGGTCCCCAAAACGTAAATAAAAACTTAATTTTTATTGGCATAGCATTCTTTTAGAGAAGAGGTTTGGGATATCATTTTTTAAAGAAAAGATATTTCTATCACAGCAACTTGGTGGTCCTAGGGGCCCTTGTAGAAACATAAACTGAAGTGTCTGGGATGCTGTGTACCTTCAAGGAAAGAGTCCTTAAAGAGATGAAACAACTCATCTGAAGTTGCCTGGGGAAGTCTTGGGGGTTTGGACCCTGGAGAGTAGGGCCAGGAGTTGCTTCTGTTAGGTTGTTGGGAAAGTCACACCACATTTTTCTATGCAAAATTGTGCCATGGCTTTCCCAACAACCCAATAGACAGAGCATGGACTATCCTACATGAAAAGAAGTGAGAGATGCTGAGATCCCATTACCTTTGGTTACTAAAAGGCTTCTTTCTCCTCAAAAACTGCTTGAAACTCAACTCACTGACTGACCAGTTCAAATCTTTCCAGTCACATCATTCTGCCTGTTATGTCAAGTGAGGAGGTGATCCTCAAGGTGACTGGGCTGGCTTAGGAAATACATGGAAAAGAAGAAAATTTAAACTACTTGGGATGCTGTTAATCTGAGCAATTTTGCTGTTTGACATCCAGTAGCTTTGTTTTAGATGTTCTGTGTCAGAAACCAGAGTAAATGATACCTTATGATACCCAACCACCAGGTGTTACCATAAAAAGAATTAGTACTTAAATGTTCCAGTCAAGAAAGAAAATGGAAGACCAGATCTTGGCCAGGATAAATGAGCTGGATTTCACACAGCTGACTGCATGGTTTGCATCTCAGACCTGGAGGCTTGGAAAACAAACCAGGTATATGTGCATGCATATCAAAAGTCTTAAAAGGAGAGAGTGCTTAAGGAAAAGAGATTACAAGATGATCATTCCCCATGTGGAGTGTTTCTTTTCTTCCCCACCACCTCTCTCTGGTTAGTGCATGTATCCTCTAGTAAAATTAAATTTTTCCTAAGGAAAAAAAGGAAATAAAAAAAAAAAACCAGAAAATAGCATCTACAAATAACTATCCCTTTTGACTTTGGGCATCAGAGTCATCACTTGTCATTCACAAACTACCTCCCTAAAACACTTGAACACCCACGCTTATTGCAGCATTATTCACAATTGCTAGGAAATGGAATCAATCCAAATGTCCAAAGCAGAGAAGTGGATTGAAAAAATTTGGTACATGTACTATATGGAATACCACTCAACAATAAAAAACAATGAGGCCCTGACATTTGATACAAAGTGGAAGAATATGGACGATTTGATGCTAAAAAAGGCAAGCCAGACTGTGAAAGAGAGGCATTGTATATCCCCGCTTAATATATACCAAATGGCTGTATTCCACAGCAGAAACTGAAAGATTGGAAGGTATAATTAACGGTAGATACTAGAGACTGTATAGAAAGGGGTAGGTGTTGGAGGTGAGTAATTGGGGTGGGAGGGAGAGGATCAGGGAAACAAACAAAACATTTAAGAGACACAAAAATGAAAAGTTATCTGTTGATAATATATATGGTAAGGTCTCTGACTTGACTAACATGTACTGTATTCATTATGGGAAAACCATGCTGTCATGCTATACACTGTAATGATCTACATTGTTTAAATGTAAATTAAAAAATTAAAACAAAACAAACTACCTCCCTATCTTTAATTTTTACAACTTTCTGAGATGACAGGCAAGGACAAGAACAAATACATGTAAGGATATTTAACCTGCCATTCTGAACCCCATAAGGCTATCTGCAGATCAAATTAATTTTTTTATTAAGGTGCTGTGACACTGATATAGTCCCTCCTATTACAACAATAAGATTTTGTTTTAAAACTAATCCAGGATTTGGGAAATTGCAACTTGTGACTAAGATCACGAAGAGAAACCATGTAAGATCCCTCAACTTGGACAAGGAAGGTTCTAGCCTTGGGACTTGCACTTTAAAGACCTCATGTATCAAAAGACATTTTTAAAAACTTAATAAAAACTTATGTAGTGGGCCATCTGTCATTTGGGATTCAGCCTGCTGCACTGTTATAAGATGATCCATAACTTTTATCATCCACCCTGTACAGGCAGAGGATAAAGCTTCTCATATATCTCATATGCTCAAACAACCGATGATTGCTTCCAAATATCATAAAGATGTGTGGGTTGGGCCACTACTCTCATGGGAGATGTTGCTATGAAAGGTAGGGAGGTTTTGAGAGGTTGGGAAAGAGCTTAGGTATGAGATAAATAGAACTAACTTGTACAAATCCTTCTCCCAGATTATAAGAATACCATAGAGTCTTGAATAAAGAAGTATTTCCCATTCAACATTCCATTCTTTTATAGTCTTGTTTTCCAATTTATGCTTCTAGAGATATTTACATATTAGCATGGTACTAACAGAAATTATATATGATAACTGAGGAATATTTTGCAATATTAAATGATCCATATGACTCCTAAGTGTATACACACACACACACACACATATATATATATATGTCAGTATATGCTTGACATATCGTGCATAAACTATGTCACCTGTGATGTGTAATAGCAACTAGGTAGACATTGAAGCCTGACATTGCAAATGTTATTTTTACAAATGTAGGTAAGATAATTAGAAGAAAACCTAAGATTTCAGATTTTAAAAATAATTTTGAGTTAATTTATAATTTTAATTAGTAGTTTGAATTTTAATTTTAAAAAATACTTCTGGATAAAAAAGAAAAATAACTTTTTAAAAATATTTAACAATGGTATTAAGTTCAATTTTTACTGCTTAATTTAATTTGCATTTCTAATGGAATATAATAAAAATATAAGCAGGTTGAATACTATTTCATTTTCTAATTCTTTAGATTATTATTGTCAACAGGGTACATAATAAGTAAAAATAGCATAATTTTTAATTATATAATTAGTAACTTTGCTAAACTAAAGTCTAGAGACTGAATTTCAGCAATGAATATATCATTATATAAGAATTATGTCTTTATTTTATTACTCATCCAAACATCACTACTGTTATCAGGACACCCCCAAGTAGCACTTTACAATAATTAAATTTGGTTGCCTATGACATTTGACAAATCATCATTTAAGAAAGATACCTTTACACATATGTGCAATTTTGCATAATAAATACATATTTGCTAAGATAGGAGGATAGAATTAGTTTTACTTAACAGTTCAATAGATGAATTTATAACTTTTAACATTTAGAGCTACTGTATTTGTGCTTCCATATACTCTCTTGCCCCAGTGCCCCCCCGCCCCCCCACTGTCAGGGTCATAACTGAGGGAAACAAAAATTATTTCCTGGGAACCAGCAGTCAGTGTAATGGCTATGTCGCTGGACTCCCACATAGTCGACTGCAGTTCACGTCCCAGATCCAGTGGCTTAAAACTCACGCTGGGCGCGTGTGCATGCGTGCCCAAGATCCTGAGAGGAGAATGGAGGAGAAGGGATTGTGGCGTGACCATCCCCCCTGGGGGGTGATTTCTCACTTTCTGTCTCTATGTCTCTCTGTCTGGCGAGCACACGCGCCCTATAGCAAAAACCTCTCAAAAAAAAAATTCTTTCCTAAATAACAATGTATGATATGTGTCTCTTGAGAAGTAACCATAACCACCCTCTGCAGGAATTATTAATATTTACAGTATTGCCTCCTATACTCATGCACAGCAAAAACTTTTACTTAACATGAGCAGTGCTGTTTTTATAGCTAAAAAGGGGTCGACATTGATGATTCATTCTTCAGTTAACTTTGACAAACTTAAAGGATTGAGGGGGGAGGGTGTGTGGGAAGAACTTAAAATTCATTTCTGCACACACAACCAATGAATCTAGTTCATGCATCTGTCACAGATCTTCCAAAACTCAGAGCCTGTTCTGCTGCTGTTGTATCTCCAGATCAAATTGGGTTTCTACCCCTTTCCAGAGCCCTTCTCTCCCTTAATTTTTTAATCTAGACATTTCCATACCTTAGCCTCCTCTACAACATCACAATTTTACTGCTGTCTTTCTTAGTCTTCCCGGGCTTGAGTTTTGTCTGGCTTTAAGGTTTCCTCATGCCCTGAGTCATATTAAGTCTATCGCCTTGGAAAGGAGCAAGGTGAGAGTAGCAGGGATGCTTAAAGGTCCTCATAGAGCAAAAGGATGCTAGTAACTCCAGACTCAGGGATTTAAGTACCTTGAGGCAAGACAACAATAATCCATGTAGCAGTTTCTTCTGCTCCAAGACGAGGGTTGAGAGCAGAGGTATGGAGAACCTCAACTGCAAGTACTTCCTTAAGATAAGGAAGTTATTCTAATAAGGGGTTATTCTAATAAGGCATTTTTAAATTACGTACATGGCTGGATTATTTATATAGATTGATTTGTGTTTATTTATGCTGTAGTTTTCTCTTTATCCATTCCAATTGAGTAACGAACCTTTGTATTCCTTCTGCTGAGGCATTTTGCAGTATCCTAGGATGAAATGGCAGGGAAACGACTCCTTCCTGTTGTGAAAGCTTTGTGCTCATGGAAAAAATATGATGTTAGGTACTTCTAGGGAAGTTGGGGGAAGCCATATTTCAAGAAAAAAAAATATAGAGTTTTGTGTTATTTTGAGAGAGATTTTTGCTATAGGGCATATGTGCTTGCTGGAGAGACAGAGAGATAAAGTGAGAAATTTCCCCGTGGGGGGATGGCCAAGCTGCAATCCCTTCTCCTTCATTCTCCTCTCAGGATTTTGGGCATGCACATACACGTGCCTAGTGTGAGTTTTACACTGCCAGGTCTGGGATTCGAACTGTGGTCTACTATGTGGGAGCCCAGCGACATAACCATTATGCCATCTGCTGATTCCAGAAACAGTTTTTTAAACCCCATAACTAGGAAGTGGATGGAAGTCAGGAGGCAGGAAGTGCACACAGAACTGTGCCCTTCCCTCATGACAGTTCTTACAGACAGACCCAAAGCCTTAAGTGCATGATGCTCATGCAGGCTTAAGAAAACTGAAGCCCACCTCTGGGATTCCCATTCACATTTGTGCCCGGCTATAGTGTGAATGTGTCCTCTCGTTAATTCATGTTTTGACCACTGTAATGTGATTAACATGTTGAAATTTGATCCAATTACAGGAAAGGCTTTGAAAAAAGATTAGGATTAAGTTGTTCAGGGTGGAGGATTCATAACTAAGTCCTGGTGGATTTATAAGGAGAAAGAATGGGACCAGAATGGAGAAACTCAGGGACAGTCACTCAGCTCTGCTCTTAATCACATGATGAGGTGGGGACTCTGCCAGGTGCCCACAAGATGTGGTTCCTTGGACTTCCAAACCGTGAGATGAATAAACTTCTATTTTTTTTAATGAATTATCCAGCAACACAATAGCAGACTAAGACATGCTCCCCAAATATGATTACATGATTGTTGGTTTTAAGTAAACTTGTAGGTACAGAAAATAAACAAATCAGTAATAACTGGTATGGACAAAAACAAAACAAAACAAAACAAAACAAAAGTAAGAAACACTGATGCACATGAACAGAGTAGGGTGAGTTTCGGTAATGATGGATTGAATATTTAGCCAGCACAGTGGGATGAGGGCTCATGGTTGGATGCGTGCTTTTCTTAGCCTTTCACATTTGGAGTAAATATAGATTTATAGAAAAATTGCAAAGGTAATACAGAGAATTCCGAAATGTCTATCTAGATAGGGATCTGGCTATTTATTTCTCACCCAACTTTTTCCATGGTTCTTGTCTTCACTTAACAAAACTAAGAAACTAACCTTCGTACATTACTAGTAACTGAACTTGAGACTTTATTTGGATTTCATCAATGTTTCCACTGATGTTCTCTTTCTGATCCAGGACCCAATCCAGAGTACAACGCTGCACCTAGCTGTCATGTCTCCCCAGTCTTTGCTGGTCTCTGGTGGCTTCTCAGTTGCTTCTTTCCATTCATGACCTTGATGCTTTTGAGGAGTATTGATTACAATTTGTAGAAAATGTTCCAATGCGGGTTTGTCTTATGTTTTTCTTATCATTAGACTTACAGGTTTGGGGAACCAAATACCACGGAGGTGAAGTGTCCTTCCGACTGCATCATATCAGGGGGCAAACTTCTTTTTTAAACAAAGAAATAGACCGTTCTTATATGTTAGAACTTGTAGATAAGGAGTTACAGTTGCTACTTAAACATTCACATACAAAAAGAGCTTAGACTGTCATTACCTAAGAGACTCATAAATCTAATCATTATGACCGAAGAAGTCTACTACTCTCATGTTTCTTCTAGGTTGGTAAAATTTCTTGTCTAGACTCTTAAAAGGTCTTCTTTTGTGTTCCACTGTGATTTGGAGACTGTTTAGATAAGGATTTCTTAAGTATTTGAGAAAGCCTGTTGAAATAGGGTTTAAATCAACTTCATTGCTTTCTATACTATTCATGGCTCTTCTGGCCTAATAAAATCACTTTTGCTTGGGAACAGCAGTTAGCATATATGGCTATATCACTGGACTCCCATGTAGTCGACTGTGGCTTGAGTCCCAGACCCAGCGACTTAAACTCACACCGGGCACGTGTGCATGCGTACCCAAGATCCCGAGAGGAGAATGGAATAGAACGAATTGCAGCGTGGCCATCCATCCCACCTGGGGGCTGATTTCTTGCTTTCTGTCTCTCTGTCTCTCTCTGTCTTTCTGGCGAGCACGAGAACTTAATTTTTAAATATTTATTTATTTATTTTTTACTAGAGAGTGTGTGTGCTTGCTGGAGAAAGATAGAGAGCTCTAGAGAGAGAAAGTGAGAAAGCATGCTCACTTGTCGCATGGGGGATGGTCATGCCACAATCTCCTTTCCTCCATTTTTCCTTTCAGGACTTGGGGCATACTTGCACATACCTTCAGTGTGTTTTTCAAGCTCTAGGGTATAGGACTCAAACCACACAGCTGGCCATGTGGGATCCAGCTGCCTTAACCACCACACTATTGCTATCCCAGGAAAAATATTTTTAGAAGTGCAGAAACCCCAAACATACTATGTATCAGGGGCTCAAATATCTCATTGTGGTTTGTAGGATATGGGAACTTGTTCATAATAAACTACCCTGGGTTTTAATAGAGAGGAATACATTTAGAATTCATGATTAGAACCATGAGGACAATTACCAAGGTTATTTTAAAAACAATGATTTCTTAGTTCATTCGCACCACAACTTTCAGCCTTTGGCATCATTCAGGTCACCATGTCGGCATTAATCAAAATGTTTCCTCTAGCTTTGCTGGAAATTCCGACCCATGGAATGTGATTGATGATCTCTTCTTGAGGACTGGATGACTGTCTCCTCAGAGAAGCTAAACATCTGACCAGGGCAAAGAGTACTCAGAAGGCCAGCAGGATCTTATCATTAGACTTACAGGTTTGGGGAACCAAATACCACGGAGGTGAAGTGTCCTTCCGACTGCATCATATCAGGGGGCAAACTTCTTTTTTAAACAAAGAAATAGACCGTTCTTATATGTTAGAACTTGTAGATAAGGAGTTACAGTTGCTACTTAAACATTCACATACAAAAAGAGCTTAGACTGTCATTACCTAAGAGACTCATAAATCTAATCATTATGACCGAAGAAGTCTACTACTCTCATGTTTCTTCTAGGTTGGTAAAATTTCTTGTCTAGACTCTTAAAAGGTCTTCTTTTGTGTTCCACTGTGATTTGGAGACTGTTTAGATAAGGATTTCTTAAGTATTTGAGAAAGCCTGTTGAAATAGGGTTTAAATCAACTTCATTGCTTTCTATACTATTCATGGCTCTTCTGGCCTAATAAAATCACTTTTGCTTGGGAACAGCAGTTAGCATATATGGCTATATCACTGGACTCCCATGTAGTCGACTGTGGCTTGAGTCCCAGACCCAGCGACTTAAACTCACACCGGGCACGTGTGCATGCGTACCCAAGATCCCGAGAGGAGAATGGAATAGAACGAATTGCAGCGTGGCCATCCATCCCACCTGGGGGCTGATTTCTTGCTTTCTGTCTCTCTGTCTCTCTCTGTCTTTCTGGCGAGCACGAGAACTTAATTTTTAAATATTTATTTATTTATTTTTTACTAGAGAGTGTGTGTGCTTGCTGGAGAAAGATAGAGAGCTCTAGAGAGAGAAAGTGAGAAAGCATGCTCACTTGTCGCATGGGGGATGGTCATGCCACAATCTCCTTTCCTCCATTTTTCCTTTCAGGACTTGGGGCATACTTGCACATACCTTCAGTGTGTTTTTCAAGCTCTAGGGTATAGGACTCAAACCACACAGCTGGCCATGTGGGATCCAGCTGCCTTAACCACCACACTATTGCTATCCCAGGAAAAATATTTTTAGAAGTGCAGAAACCCCAAACATACTATGTATCAGGGGCTCAAATATCTCATTGTGGTTTGTAGGATATGGGAACTTGTTCATAATAAACTACCCTGGGTTTTAATAGAGAGGAATACATTTAGAATTCATGATTAGAACCATGAGGACAATTACCAAGGTTATTTTAAAAACAATGATTTCTTAGTTCATTCGCACCACAACTTTCAGCCTTTGGCATCATTCAGGTCACCATGTCGGCATTAATCAAAATGTTTCCTCTAGCTTTGCTGGAAATTCCGACCCATGGAATGTGATTGATGATCTCTTCTTGAGGACTGGATGACTGTCTCCTCAGAGAAGCTAAACATCTGACCAGGGCAAAGAGTACTCAGAAGGTTTTTTTTGGAATGCATCTGTTCTGTCAGGACTACACTCCTCCTTTTTTGTCATAGTTACTTACTCATTTTATAAAAGAGTTCCTGGATATTGGAAATTTCTCCTTTAGCTGTATAGAAATTTAGCAATTTTATGGAATAAATTATGGCTTTATTATAATTATTTTAAATATTGGGTCATCATTAAAGTCATGATACATTTTGCATGGAAAAACAAAGAAGAAAATCGTGACTTTTCTGACAACCCAATGGAAATGTGTTTCTGGCCAATGAATTTTAAGACTGATAGTCATCTTTTTTTTTTTTTTAAGAATTACTTATTTTATTTTATTCATTTATTTATTTTAATTTGACCAGAGAAAGACACAGTGAGAGAGAGAGAGAGAGAGAGAGAGAGAGAGAGAGAGAGAGGGAAAGTGAGAAAGCAAGCCACTAGGTCTGGGTCTCGAACCATGGTCAGCCGTATGGGAGTGTCCAGTGCCTTAATCATCACACCACCTGCTGGCCCCAACTGATGGCCTTTTAACAGACATGTTTGATGTATAATGATGGAGTCAGTAGAGTAAAAGAGAAGTTCAAGAGGTTGCAGGTACCTGTGTTCAACACAGTCCCACTATTGATTGATCTGGGAATAAGGGTACCATCTTTTACTCTCTTGGCCCAATAAGAACTTAACACACCACCGTATGTTTTCTTCCACTGAGGGTAGAACTTCTGCTTGTTCCACAGAGGAATCTTTGCCATAGCTATCTTTTCCACTGCTTATCCTTTCATTCACAAATTATAGTTTGGTAATATTTTAGGAGATCTTTTAAGAAAGTTTATTTCATTTGTGATCAAGAAACAGAGAGACTGAGAGAGACACCTATTAATAAGGTGTTGATACCATGACTCACTCCCAGCCTTAGCCAACCCCAGATCATAAGTACACACCTACCCTGTGTAGTCATTGAGGTGTCTAGATGTGACACCTAGAATCTCTGCAAAGGAATGGGTCAGCCTTACAGAGTGTTGTGTTTTACCACAGTGCCACTGTCCAGCTTCTTAGTTTGGTAATATTTTTAAGGAGGAAAATAAAATTAAAGATGTATGCAATGCTTAAAAAATCCAGTAGAGGTCAAAATGCAAGTTTCACTGTGTGGATGGCAATCGATGTGAGTCAGAATAAGGCTAGGCGGGACCAGCAGATGGTGTAATGATTATGTTGCTGGACTCCCACATAGTTGATCATGTTTCGAGTCCCATACCCGGTGGCTTAAAACTCACACCAAGCGCGTGTGTATGAGTACCCAAAATCTTGAGAGGAAACTGGAAAAAAGGAGATTGTGGTGTGGTCATCCCCCTTGGGGGTGATTTCCTGCTTTCTGTCTCTCTGTCTCTCTCTCTCTCTGCCTCTTCGGTGAGCACATGCACCCTATACTAAAAATCTCTCTCTAAAAAAGAAAAGAAAAGAAAAGAAAAGAAAAGAAAAGAAAAGAAAAGAAAAGAAAAGAAAAGAAAAAATATAGGGGCCAGGCAGAGAATGAATCTTAAGAATTGAAAGGAGGGGCTGGATAGGGGCACAGCAGTAAATGGGAGGCTCTGTAAAGCAATCCCACATGGGACACTTCCTGGTGTAAGTGTGAAGACTTCCTTAGTGCATTGGCCATGATCTGGGGTTGGGTGAAGATTGGGGGTGCATTGTGGTATCAAGACACAGTTTGGGGTGCTATCTATCTCTTTCATTTGCTCTCTTGCTCATAGAAAAAGAAAAAAAAAAAACCTTAAAAAAGAAATAAAAAAGATAGAGATAACTGTACCAGTGACTCAGCCCCTAATTGTGTGCTGATTATAGATAATAAATCAGTTAGCCCCTCATTTCCACCAATGCAAATCTTAGACTAAGTGAGTGTGGCTTATATTAATGGGCCTGCCAAGTACAATTAGGTTGAACCACTAACACAAAAATAAAATGAAAATGCACACCTAATTTTGTTCTCCAAAGAAGTGGAAGGAACTGCCTGGTCCACGCTCAGATCTACGTGTCAGCTGTCTGGGGTAGCATTCATTACCATGGGTCAACAGAACTAAAGAATAACATTGCCACAGCACGAGCAACGCCATCCCAACAGCTCCTAGGTGAAGGGATCTCACTCTGGCGGATTGTTTTACTCTTTGCAGCTGCCGTTGTGGACGATTTTAGGACTATTCCCTGCAAGCTAAGGATATGGAGATAGTGTCAGGGTCAAAGTCAGTTGTCCAGTGTCTCTTCTGATACATTGCTCAAGAAGAGCAAAATGACAAGCTGATCAGAGAAATATTGTAAAGTGGACCGATTATGGGTCTAGAATGTCCATTTATAATTGAAAGTATATATGCTTTTATTAAAAGAATGATTTGTTTCCATTTTTATTATTATTATTAATTTGATCAGACAGAGACAGAAAGTGAGAAAGTGAAAGTGAGAAAGCCACTAGGTTTAGGACTCAAACTGTAGTCGGCCACGTGGGAATCCAGCATCCTTAACCACCGTGCCACCTGCTGGCCCCAAAAGTATTTATGTCTTAAAGGCAACTTTTCTTCCCTTTCTTTTTCAAAAGTATTAGACCTGTTCTTCAGTCGAAAGTTTTCCTTTACCTAGTCTTGCTCCTTTCCTTTTTAATCTTCTACAGGTCTTTCTCCCAATAGATCTCTTGTGTGTCTAAATCTTATCGTGGTGTCTGCTTCTGAGAGGGCCTGAACAGAAAGAAATGCCAACTTCTTATAATTACACATATCATATATATGGATATATACTTGGCCAATACGCAAACTATGTGCTACAACAATTTCAAAAATAGGTGATTTACACAGGTATGATTCTCAAATTTAATATCTCCAGGTCCACATTGGTTCTGAAACCTAAATGCCTGTATCTGAATGTTTAACTGACATTTTACTTGGTACATCTCAACTTAAAATCTCATGTGTAGGGACCAGCAGGTGGCATGGTGGTTAAGGTGCTGGATTCCCACAGGGCTGACTGCATTTCAAGTTCCAGACCCAGTGGCTTGAAACTCATGCTGGGTGGCGGCCGGGGGCTCCCGTCAGCCCCTGTGCAGCTGG
>NW_006160205.1:3461232-3466639 GCF_000334495.1 Tupaia belangeri chinensis | reverse complement strand
AGAGAAAGATTTAAAAAAAAAAAAAAAAGAAAGAAACTCATGCTGGGTGCATGCGCTTGCGTGCCCAGAATCCTGAGAGGAAAGTGGAGAAGGAATTATGGTGTGGTCATCCCCCCAGAAGGTGATTTCTTGCTTTCTTTCTCTCTGGCTCTCTCTATCTGTCCGGTGACTATGAGAGTATGAGTACATGTGCCCTATAGCATAAAAAATTCTCTCTCTCTCTATCTATATCTATATATATATACACACATACACACACACACATTTATATCTATATCAGTATCTATCATGGCCAGTCACTTGCTTATTCCACTTCAGCCACACTGAATTTCCTGATGGTTCATTTTATATTTGGACTCCTTACTGCCTGGACCACTCTTCTGTAGATATTCACATGGCTTGATCCTCTCTAATCAGCTCTCTGTTTCAGAGCCGCATACTCCCAGAAGCCTTTTCTAATAACACCACTTAAAAGAGCACCTTCCACTACTCAACTCTCCCTTCTCCTACCCCATTCTGTTTACTTCATAATACTTTTCACTAACGGACATTTTATTTTAAAAAGGAAGTACAAAAACAAGAGAAAAAACTAATCTGTATTCTTACTTATCATAACTGACTTGACTAATTCAGCCTACCTAGAATCTCAGGGTAAATTACCTGTTTGTACCAACTTAATGTTAGTTATTTAGGAGATATTGCCTGTCTATATGTTCTCACAAAAAGAGTGATGATAATAGCAACACTACCAAAATTGAAAATCTTAAGTGTGCCTGACATTTTCTGAAGTTACACAGATGGGCATCACTGGTAAAATCCCAAAATTCAGAAACGAAAATCAGAGCAAATTCTTAAAAATTAAAAATCTCCAGTACAAACACAAATTGAATTTTTTTTCCCCACAGTACCTACATTCCATCAGGAAGCCATTGAAGAAGGAAATACACTTTCCATGCTCCTGACATTGTATCTACAATCACACAATAAAATATTATATAATGCCTCAAAAATGTGCATATTAATCTACTAACTTCTATTCATTGTACTTTTGAGTCTCTATCTCACAGAAATATCTGCTTAAGAAGGCAAAAATGGGGGTCGGCAGGTGGCATGGTGGTTAAGGCGCTGGACTACTATATGGCCAACCATGGTTTAAGTCTCAGACCTGGAGGCTTACTTTCTCACTTTTCCCCCCTCTCTCTGTGTCTCAGTCTGGTCAAAATAAAATAATAATAATAATAATAATAAATAAATAAAGTTGAACAGATAATTCTTTTAAAACAACAACAAAAAAGAAGGCAAAGATGTATGCACATGAACGTTCACTCAAATATTGTTTTAACAGTAAAAAGTTGGAAAAAATGTTAATGTCCACCATTAGAGAACTGGCTAAAAATATTAAGATACATATGCATAATGGAATTTTCTCCAATAGTTTAAAATCATGTAGATCTATACTTTGAAAAATATTTGTTTACTTTTAAAATATATTATTATTATTATCATTTAATTTGCCATAGGGCACATGCACTCACCAAAGACAGAAAGCGAGAAAGCAAGCTACCAGGTCCGGGACTTGAACCATGGTTGGCCATGTGGGAGTGTAGTGCCTTAACCACCATGCCACCTATTGGTCTTAGATCTACACTTTTTAAAACAGAGAAATGTTTATTACATAGAAAAATGTTAAAATTTTATATAAATGTGGGACCAGCAGATGGCATAATGGTTACATCACTGGACTCCCACATAATCAACCATGATTTGAGTCCCAGACACAGTGGCTTAAAACTCACACCAGGTACATGTGTGTGTGTGTGTGTGTGTGTGTGTGTGTGTCCAAAATCCCAAGAGGAAGATGGAGAAGGGATTATGGTGTGGTCATTCCCCCAGGGGGGTAATTCCTCATTTTCTGCTTCTCTGTCTCTCTGATGAGCCCACGTGGCCTACAGCAAAAAAATCTCTCTAAAAATAAAAATAATTTTTAAAAATGTACATGGAGTAAACCCTTCTATGAAAAAAAAATGTATGTGTATAAATATAGATAACCCCCAACTACAAGGGTTTGGCTTACAATTTTTTTACTTTGTGATGGTGAGAAAGTACTATGTATTCAGTAGAAACTGTACTTCGAATACCCATACCGCCACACTGTTTTTCACTTTGAGTATATTAGTCACTAGATTTCATGGCATATTCAATACTTTATTATAGAATAGGCTTTGTGTTAAATGACTTTGCCCAAATATAATTAATGTAAGTGTTTTGGATGCATTTCAGGTAGACTAGGCAAAACTATAATATTCAGTAGCTTAGGTTTATAAATTAATTTTCAACTTAAAATATTTTCAACTTACAAAGGATCTATTGAGATGTAACCTCATAATAAGTAAAGGAGCATGTGTACCTATGTGTGCATGTGTATGTATAGATATAATTATTATTTACTTACAAACACAAAAGACAATGTTTGAAAATACACTGCTTTAAAGAATGTTAATAAATTAATGAATGGGTAAATCACTGATGTTCTTTTTACTTTTTCTGTGATTTGTAGCTATTTAAAAATTTTATTTATTAATTGCTAAAGGGTATGTGTGCCCATCTCCATTCTCCTTTTGAGATTTTGGGCATGCACACATGCATGCCTGGTGTGTTCCTCCAGCCATTAGTTCTGGAACTCAAACCATGCAGTCAGTCATGTAGGATCCAGCTGCCTTAACCACCATGTCACCAGATGGCCTGCTATTTTAAAATACTATGTCCGTGTCAGTTTTGGGAATTTAAAAAAGATAAAAATAGTCACAAAGTCCCTGGTACAGAATTACAGATTATCAGAGGAGATGAGAGTTTGCAATTCATTAAATGCTATATAGTTCAAGAAACTCTTTCATTTTACTGAAGAGGAAACTAAGACCCAGAGGAAAGATGGAACCAACCAGCACTCAGGTTTATGTATCTCTCTCCATTATTTGCCCACTTTAACAACCCAGCAGGTGCTCAATTAATGTGGTGATTGATGTAATTGGCTGGTATTGATGTGGAGGAGTCTGAGGGTGATCTCATTCTACTTTTGAACTGTGGTAGAATATTTCACAGTGGGAGCAGAGAGAGTTCAGTTTTTCCCTCTGGTATACATTGATCAAGACATCTCCTTGGATAGTAAAGGAGTTGATAGAAATTGCTCATGTATGATTTCCTCTGACTGGGAGTGCATTTAATTACCTCTACACTTACTGACTAATTTTTAGCCATTATTGAAAGAAATATTTACCCTAGAAACAAATTTTATTTAGGCCTTCTAAATTATTTCATGTAAAGGCCATCTTGATTGAAGGACCAGAGCTGAAACTGATAATAAAGATGTTCTAGATCCTATTATCAGTATTTCTTTCCATCTCATCAATTTGTAGAGTGAAATAATGCACTGTTGAGAATGAACATTGATAATGGGGAATTTGAAAATTTTTATTCTAAGGGGGAGAAAATACTCAGATTCCAATCAAAGACTCAAAACTGGGCTTGAGAAGTTGAGTTTTGTGATCTTTTGATGATGGGGTAGTCAAAAAAAGGGAGTTACATAATTATCAAAAGATCATTGCATTTTAAACACTGAAATAGACAAGAATTCTTGAGTTTTCGTGTAATTTCCTACTTCAAATGGTTCACCAAGAAATAGCCATTAAGTTATGCTAACCACTGGTAGCATCTTCTATTACTTGACCTTAACCAAGAACTGAGAGTCACACAATCCTGTGCATCTTTGTCAAGCAGTCAACAAAGATATAAAAATACCTTCCTCTTGTTACAGCTTCAGTCGTACTAGAAGTCAGTGAAGCTGTCTGCACGAAATGTAAAAGGAAAAATCAAAAAGATCAGCGGACAAGTAATTCTCCACCCCCATCCTTCTTGCCAACAGATAAGAGTCCGCAAAACTATTATTCTGAGAAAGTTTTACATTTATTAGGTAAATCAGAGTCGACACAGGAGGTATTTGACGACAGGAGACATTTAATTTCCTCCTCAGTAGGACACCTGGTTCAATAGATGGTGACTTAGCTGATCCTTTATCCACTGCCTTCTGTAGAAAAGTGGTGTGAACTGTAAATTGATTGCATTAAGTAACCAGAGCCCTGAACTTTGTTGTCCTAGGTCTGTTTTTCTTTTCTTCTTTTTTTTTAACCTTCCACAGAAGGAGTTATCTCCTCAGCAGTGTGGCTCACATGTTCTGTCCTTTACCTTTCAGTACATTATCTACTTTGCACAAAATATGCCAGTGCAGAGCTGTTAGACTAAAAACATGGCTCAAATGCCTTTGCTCTGTGAGGATAATTTTTAAAATTTCAGTACATCTAATTCTCTTAGAAATATGCATCCCCAGTACATAGAAGCACACTGACGCACATGAATGACAGGCTGAATAATGACAACTTACAGGTAGTTTTCTCTATATGCATCATTGCTACATGCCAATCTAAACCTTTATATCAATGTAATTATATATTCCAGAGAGCCCTGGAATGGAAGACAGGAGACCTAGGTTCTAGTTTTGGCTCTGACTCTAGTTATGTGACTTTGAACAAGTCAATATATTATTTTTCCTTTAAAATTTTATTTTCAGAAAATGGTAGAATATGATTATCATAGATTGGAGTTTCCTTCCTTCTTTCCTCTTTTCCTTCCTTTCTTGCTTCTTTTATACAAAAGGCTACATGTATTTCCTGTATACAACTTAAGTTTGGAGAATCAAATGATAATCAATGCCATAAATACAACCATTACCTCCAAAAGTTTCCTCCTACTCACTTTATTTTTAAATAAATTGTTTTGTGTTAAGAACATAAGATCTATCTTCTTAGCAAATTTTTCAGTATTCAGTACATACTGTATTATTAACAGGCACCATGTTGTGCATTAGACCTCTAAAACATTTTATCTTTCAAAACTGAGACGTTAATGTCTTCATTGACCCAGTGGTCATTAAGGAGCATGGGTTTAATTTCCAAGTATTTGTATAGTTTCCAATGGTCCTCTTGTTATTGCTTTCTAGTTTTAGTGTATTATGGTCAGGAAAAGTACTCAACACAATTTTGATATTTAAAAACTTGTTGAAGGGCTGGCAGGTGGTATGGTGGTTAAGGTGCTGGATTCCCACATGGCTGACTGCAATTTAAGTCCTGGACCTGGCAGTCTGCTTTCTCACCCTCTCTCTCTTTTTCTCTCTCTCTTGTAGAAACAAAAATACTCATAATAATGATAAATAAATACAATTAAACTTAATAATTATTTTAAAATATAAAATTTTAAAAATTAAAAAAATAAAAACTTGTTGGGAACCAGCAGTTAGCGTAATGGCTATGTTGCTGGACTCCCACGTAGTCGACCCCGGTTCGCGTCCCAGCCCCGG
>NW_006160205.1:3458913-3461143 GCF_000334495.1 Tupaia belangeri chinensis | reverse complement strand
TCTTTCTGTCTCTCTCTCTCTCTGTCTGGTGAGCGCATGCACCCTATAGCAAAAACCTCTCCAAAAAATAAAAATAAAAATAAAAACTTGTTGAGGCTCGTTTTGTGGTGTATATGATAATCTATACTGGAGAACCTTCCATGCAATGTTCACTGCAAGCCCCTGACAACCATAGCCTACTCTCTGCCTATTTTAGATTCCTCACGTAAGTGGATTCATGAAGCATTTGTCCTTCTGTGCCTGGCATGTTTCATTTAGCATAACGTGCTCCAGGCTCATCCATGTTGTGGAAGGCTAAATAATTGCATTTGCTTTCTCTTGCTCCCATAACAAATGACCACCAACTAAAACGGCTTAAAACAAAACAGGTTATTATCTCACAGTCGGTAGGTCTTACGTGCGATGGGTTCAGCTGACTGCTCTGTTCTGGGTTCTACAAGGCTGGAATCCAGATGTTGGCCAGCCAAGGCTCTTACCTGGAGTCCCTGAGTCTTGTTTCATGCTCATTCTCTGTTTGCTGGTTGTTGGCAGAATGTGTCCCCTAGCTGTGATAGTGCTGAGGTCTCATTTTCTTGCTATCTGTTAGCAGATGTCATTCTCAGCTTCTAGAGCCCAACTCCTTCCCTGACCTGTGATTCCCTTCATCTCAAAGCTAGTAATAGTGGGTGGAGTCCCCCTCAGACTTCCAATTTCTTTTACCTCTTCTACACCTCACTGATGCTAGCAGGAGAAAATTTTCAACTTTTAAGGGCTCAAGTGATTGGACTGCCTCACACCGTTTAGGACAAGCTCTTCATCTCCAGGTCTGACTTTAACCGCTGCTTCTGTAAAGTCTGTTTTAGCATATATGGTAACCAACTTACAGGTTCCAGGGATTAGAGGGGGCATTCTGGGGGGACCATTAGCATGCTTGTCACATTTAGCTTCACAGGGCTGCCTCAGCTTTTTTGCTTCTGAAATAAGGGGGCTGGAGGGAGGCAAAGTTTCTCAAATGTGTGAAAGGCTTCCCTGGAGGACCACGGGTGCAAGCTCAGGTGGGCCCTCGATCTAGACCTGACACTAAATGACACAGAATCACACAATAAGAGTGTTAGTTTCATCACTGTCTTTCAAGTTTTTATAATAAGGCAGGGAAAAGCATTTGGTGCTACTGTTTCTTCTGGACTACTTTAATAGTTGCTTATTTGGGACCAGCAGTTAGCATAATGGCTATGTCACTGGACTCCCATGTAGTTAACCATGGTTTGAGTCCCAGACCCAGAGGCTTAAACTCACGCCAGGCGCCTGTGTGTGCGTGTCCAAGATCCTGAGAGGAGAATGGAGGAGAAGGGATTGCGGCATGGCCATCAGCTCTGGGGGGTGATTTCTCGCATTCCATCTCTCTGTCTCTCTCTGTCTTTCCAGCAAGTGCATGCACTCTACAGCAAAAACCTCTCCAAAAAATAAGAAAAGAAAATAGTTGCTTATTTCCTTTCTCATTAGGGTGAGGTTGGAGAAAAAAAGAGAGAAAAGACTCCAAGTTTGGGACTCAATCTTCCTAGTTAAATTTTAGTGGTTTTTACACTAGTTGTATTTACTTAACTGTCCTTGTCTGTTTATGGCAAATTGATGTTGGTTTTCCATTTATGCCATGTTTGTAAATTTTAATTTAAGAATCAATGCATACATAAAAAATAAAGTGAGTCAATTTAAAGTATCAAGAAAGTAATTCTGCAGATATATAGATAAGCTCAATACTGTAAAGGTGGCACAAGAATGATGGGAGAGAGACATTCTGCGCTAGTCAACCTCTGAAGTCTCTTTGAACTCTGAGTAAATTAATTTAGCCAATAACAAAATTGGCCAAAGCTTGGAAGAGTACTTTGAGTAAGGAAATTGCTAACTTAAAATGTCAAAGAACTTCAGAGACTATTCTTTGAACTCCAATGTCGATATTTTATAACTATTCCTTCATGGTGAAGATGTATGTTGTCTAAACATAACTACTGGCCTAAATCTAAGTTCTGCTCCCAAATGGCTTACAGTACAGAAGTTCTTATAAACACCCGTATCTCTACCTTCTCTTCTGTATTCAATGGCAGATGAAACGCAAAGATATAGGAAGTTCCAGAAGCTTCAGTTTGTACAACTTTAAAAGAAAGATTAAAGCAATTTTGCAAGTTTTTATGTTAAGGAAGAATGGGGGAAAGTGGAGGAAGTGATAAAGGAAAGAAAAAAGAAAGTGTAGGGA
>NW_006160205.1:3453949-3458902 GCF_000334495.1 Tupaia belangeri chinensis | reverse complement strand
GGGAAGGAAATTAGGGAGAAAAAAATCGAAGGGTAAGATATCTGTGGGACACAGAGATGGTTTATTACCTGTTGATGATGATGTGTATAGTATTCTCAACTGTACTGGTCTGAGGTGTATTTCATGTTGGGTAAATTATCTTTAAAAGCCAATTGATGTGGGACCAGCAGTTAGTGTAATGGCTGGGTAAGATATCTGTGGGACACAGAGATGGTTTATTACCTGTTGATGATGATGTGTATAGTATTCTCAACTGTACTGGTCTGAGGTGTATTTCATGTTGGGTAAATTATCTTTAAAAGCCAATTGATGTGGGACCAGCAGTTAGTGTAATGGCTGTGTCGCTGGACTCCCATGTAGTCAACTGCGGTTTGAGTCCCGGACATGGTGGCTTAAACTCACACCGAGCGTGTGTGCGTGTGTGCCCAAGATCCTGAGAGGAGAATGGAGGAGAAGAGATTGCAGCGTGGCCATCCCCGCTGGGGGGCGATTTCTCACTTTCTGTCTCTCTGTCTGTCTCTGTCTGGTGAGCACATGTGCCCTATAGCAAAAACCTCTCCAAAAAAAAAAAAAGTCAATTGATGTATAGCAATAGAATGTTAAAAAAAGTAATAAGAATAGTAAAAAGAAAAGAAAAAAAGTGATAACAAAAACAAACAAACAAACAAAAGAGATATCCTGGGCTTTGATTTGTTTTCCAGTCTGGATTATGAACATATTTTACTGTTTCAGAAAATGACACTAAATGATACACCAATACTGAATTTTCCTTAACAATATGCTCTCTTCATCCTAACTTTTTACTTTTCTCTAGGCTTTGGATATTATTTATTGTGATACCAATAGATAAAGATGATAGATATAAATGCATCTTGTAATCTGTGAAGTATAATAGGACATAACAAAAACTTGGATTTTTTAATAAACAAAATACCATAAATACAAATATTCTCAAATATCCTCAAATATAATATGTACATATGTAAGTAGAAAATAAATGACACTTCTACCTTTAATATCTAAAAGCTCATCTAAATTGTTCAAATGTTAATATTAAATCATGCAGACCAGATCTCTGACTGTGTTTCTGCTCAACACTTGACAGAAACTACAAATTTCTTGCAATCTTGAATTTCCATTACTTCTTTAGCTTAAACTGTGCTAGAAAAATTAATAATTAAACTACCCGCAGGATAAATGATTCTACTTGGAAAAAAAAATCACAAAGTAAAATGTCTGTATAATGAGATTATAGCCAGAACAAAAGAACTCTCTCTCTGTAAATGACCATTTAACAACCTCATCAATAGAGTCTCCTAAAGAAACAAACACCAGATTCTGCAACTACTTAATTATTCAGGATAATTCCTTAATTGGGGTGGCTAGAAACTGGAGTGACGGTGAGCTCTCCTTTGCCTCACAGGAGCACTAATATTTGTTCAAAGAGTTCTTTAGCTGTGCCATCTACTGCTCCATAGATTCCACGACTGCTTGGCTGCTCAGCTTATCGTAGTGGCTCTCATTCACTGAGCACTTCAGTATTTTAACCTTTCTATGTAGAGGCTTGAGCCAAGTGGGTGAGCTGTTTACAACACATCTTAGGCAGTCAGTTGCTACTAGATGCATGTTAAGTTGAAAACTACAGATATTCAAAATTACCTTTGATTTCTTTAAATCACTCATTCATGAAGGTAATAATTTAAAATAACTCTCTCTTTTTTAAGGTTTTTGCCATACAGCATGTTTGCTCACCAGAGAGAGACAGAGACAGCAAGAGGAAAACTGAACGGTCACCCCTCGCCCCCCAGGAAAAATGACGACTCCACCCAATCCCTTCTCCTGAGACTTGGACATGCATACACATGTGTCTGGCATGATTTTCAAGCCATTGGGTCTAGGACTCAAACCCCGGTTGGCCGTGTGGGAGTCTAGGGCTGAATATTATGCCACCTGCTGGCTCAGTAACTATCTCTTAATAAGTTTAAAAAAAAGAAAGGAAGGAAGGAAGAAAAAAGAAAGGAAGGAAGGCAGAAAGAAGGAAAGGAAGCCAGTTTTATCTCCATAGCTTGGAATTGATCAGTCTTCGGTTATATGACGTAGTAGGATAATTTGGGGTGCTATGTACATAAGTTAAATGTCATGTGATCTCTTTTTTTAAAACCATGTAATATTGTTTAATAAGTAGTAAAATTAATTTAACACATCCTCTTTATATTGAATTTTCTCTGTATAATATAATCCTTATTAAGAATCAATTAATTTGTATTTTAGGAACTTCATTAAGCTTATACAAATGTGTTTAAAATTGAAGAGCATTCACAACCCTATCATGCAAGGGCTGAAGTGGCTGACTTGATAGCATACTTCATGACTCGAGTCAAGATCTCAGGCATTAATTTGGATGGCTAGAGACCCTGGGATTTAAACCAGTGATTAATGAGTCTTTAAAGGACTGGCAGCTTATGTGTAACTCCCAAGCTTATTTATTTATTTTTAAACACACCTCAACAAGACAGTAAATCTCCCAGAGAAGGCTTTGTAAAGAGAAAAATCACACTCACGGAACATTTAGGATATTGATTACCCATTCCCAACCCAATGCTTTCATAATAATTATTTAGTAATATCTCTTTTTAAAAAGAATTATTTTATTTAACTTTATTTATTTTATTTTAATTTGACCAAATACAAACAAAGTGAAAGAGAGAGAGAGAAAGAGAGCAAAGGAAAGTGAGAAAGCAAGCTGCCAGGTCTAGGACTTGAACCATGGTTGGCCATGTGGGAATCAGCACCCTTAACCACCAGGCCACCTGCCGGCCCCTATTTTATAATATCTTAAAAGGTACGAGAGCATGTGTGCTTTGTAGACAGAGACTTTGAATATGTTTCATTCCATAAAGAACCTCCAAGTTCTTTTCTCCCCAAGACTGAAAGAGAAGAAAAGCTTTGAGTTCTGGCTATAAAATAAATACAAAATAATGTTTTCTGTTCTTTCCACCTTGTTACTCTGGCTTGTGTTTCTTCCATCTAGTCTCAGTCTTTATTTATTTATTTATTTATTTTTGGGTCTGTTTGTTGCTTAGTTTGTTTGTGCTTAGTTTGTTTACTCATTTTTTTCCGAGTGAGACAGAGACAGACCACCAACAGGTTCTTCACACCATGATCTACCCCTAGCCTCAGCCAGCCAGTGGGCACAGACATGTGCTTGCCTGGCATACACAGGGAGACCGCTAGACACAAACCTGGGACCGTACCATGTGGCCTCAGCACTGCAGAGCATTTCCTTACCATCATGCTGCTGTACCTGACCTCGGTTTTAACTGTAATCTTCTCCAAGCCATCCTATCTTGGAAGTATTTCCCTGCTGAATAATATTCAGAGCAACTGAGATTTGTGGAACCAACTTTAACTTTTCCAAACTCTTCTACAACAGCACCCATTTTTACCCTCACAACAGCCAAATAGAATTTTCCTTATTTTACTACAGCAAAACATGATTATACAGAGATCTAGAAGCTTATTTAAAGTTCCACAGCTACTCAGCATCTGACAAGAATCAGAACTCAGATGTTCTAGCTTCTAATTTTGTTCTCCATTAGTCAAGCTAAGCCCTGGAACTAACTGGTTGAAAAGTTCATCTCTGAGTTTGAAGCTGTCAAGAAGAATCTCATGAGCTATTTCTAAGTTCTAGAAACATGTAACTAACATCGGGATTTGGTGAATAACATCTCACCCTTGTTGTTCATTAAATACGGGTTGGTTCATTAAGGTATAATGATTCGCATACTTAAAGTATATGAGGTGATGGATTTTAACCCATGTGTACTTTTATGAAACCAACACTACCACAATTAAAATAATGAACATATATCTCTCAAAAGTTTCCTTGTCGACTGTTGCAATCCATCTTACGTACTCAAAATAGAACTTTTTATTTTAAACCCTAAGCTGTCTCTACTTTAGCTGTTCCTATTGTAGCAGATTGGACTGCTGCGTGTCTAGCACCCTGTTGCTAAACCCAGTTTGCCACTCCTCTAACATGCTGTCAGCGAGCCTCAGACACTCTGCATTCCCTACTTCTGTTCTCTCTGGCCCCCTCCCTAGTCCAAGCCACCTGGCCCATAGTGTGGCTGCATAACTGATCCATGTGTTTCTACTCTGGCTCAATACAATCCACACTCTTGATATAACAGGTAAATGTATCTGTTAATAATACAAGTCCATTAAAACACTCCCTTGCTTAAAACCCTCCCAATGGCTATAGTCTGTCCTTGGAAATCGGTGCATACTCCTCCTCATGCCTTTCAAGGTCAACTATCAGTTCATGACATATTTTTCCATGTAAAAATGCATCATGACTTCAACAACAACCTAATAAAATAGGCTGCTTTCAACCTCTCTGATGCCATCTCCTTCTATCCTACTACTTACCCCAATCTCCACTCGGTCCACTCCAACATCCCTGACTTACTTTCAGTTTCTACAATAGAACAAGGAAGTTTTTTTTTTTCCTGCTGTTGAGCTTCTGTACCTGCTCTGGTCTTCTTGAAACACTCAATCTCCAGTTTTACATAGCTGTTCTTTGCTTGTCATTTTACAGCTCAGTCCAAATAGCATCTTTTTGGAAGAGTCTTCTCAGACCTCACCATCCCTCCTTCCCATTTCCAAGTCATTCCCCTGTTCTATGTTTTTTATAGCACTTCTAGTATTTGGAATTCTTTCTTTTTTTAAGAATTATTTTATTTAATTCCTTCCTTCCTTCCTTCCTTCCTTCCTTCCTTCCTTCCTTCCTTCCTTTCTTTCTTTCTTTCTTTCTTTCTTTCTTTCTTTCTTTCTTTCTTTCTTTCTTTCTTTCTTTCTTTCTTTCTTTCTTTCTTTATATTTTGACCAGACAGGGGGAGAGAGAGGGAGGGAGAGAGAGAGGGAGGGAGGGAGAGAGGGAGGGGAAATGAG
>NW_006160205.1:3430469-3451927 GCF_000334495.1 Tupaia belangeri chinensis | reverse complement strand
CTACACAATTCTCTCTTCTGGGTTCTACTAATATCTCCCTAACTTTTGTCTCCTTCAGGCCTAGGGGAGATAATGACTTTCCCTCCACTACTTAGCCAAGTCCTATACTACCTCTTGAGGCCTCCTCCCACCTCCCACACCTTGTGAACAGTTCTTTTCAAAACAAACCCTCCTTGAAATAGCCCGCTCTGAATGTGCTGTTTCCTGTTGGGTGCCTGACTGATGCCCCATTGTCTATGCCAACCTTGGGAAGAGATTATTTTATGATTTAGGGAAATTTCTGAATTATGACAAGCTCCTCTCTTGCAATCTAAAATGGGGTTAGGATATAGACATAACCCTTTTTTCTACCTTTGCCTTTGTCCTAGTCAGACTTGAAAAGTCATCAATTCCCAGAACCCCCTATATATTTATGTGCCTGGCCCTTTCACCAAATTCTTGATCTATTTTTTCAGTCTAGTGATTCTTTCATGCAATTTTTAATTTTCTCAATAGTCTCATTAAATATGGCCTTCTGTGTTGGACTCTTTATAGAAATATTTATAATGACTCATTGAGACTCACATTCCTTCCTGTCAGATTTTTATCCATAATGGCAGGGGATGGAGAGTACTTTTGTTTCCCAGGTTCTTAATCCAGTGGCCTCAATAGACATATATTGAGACCACAAATGAATAAGGAAGAGAGAAATTAACAAATAAAAAGTAATTGGAACATAAAGACTTTAAAAATGTTGAAGTGATGAGAGGAACTATAGAACAGAATTTAATTCTGACTGAGAAGGGAGGTAATGAAAATAGGGAGTAGGGAAGAGGCTACTAATTGGATCCTGCATGCATATGAGGTGGAAGGGACCAGGAGACAATGTCTGTGAGCTCTATTCTATTTTCTTCCAGAGCCAAACCATGACAAAGACCCCAAGCCAGGAGGTATATATAGCCTTAGCCACTCCAAACAAGTCCTAAATTTAGGTCATGAGTCCAATGACAAATATACACACAAAAAAACCTTTGGCCACTCTCCAATCATTAAATAATTCTAGTCAGCATGTTGTAACAGTGGGAAAACCTGGCCAATAATCAATCATTTCATAACTGAACCCACTAACTTGGACCATCCTAGCCTATCTGCTGGGATTTGAAGTTCTCTCAACAAGGAGCTCTTACAGACCAAGGGCCAAGAAACATGTGGAGAGTATCTCTCAGGTTTGACAGTTGTGCTTTTAAGCATTCTCCCCTTCCTGTTTCTTAATATGCTGGCTCATTTATGAGAAGCATTGTGATCCTAAGCCAAGGATACAGGCCCACAGAGGCCCAGGTAATGTGGGATCTAAGCTTTCAGCTTCATGGGGCCAAATCTGCTGATCTAAGCAGCTTCCTAGGCCTGTCAGGGCGTTGGTGTTACTGATGTGCAGTTGTTCTATTATCTCCCTTTTCTGAGGTGGGTAAGCCTTTGTAGATGAAGCAGTCATCTGCACTTTCCCAGTTTCACATGAGCTTTTTACAACATATCACCAACATATGTTTGACAGTGAATCCAAGCTTTTACAAGGTTTCATATGGTGATGCCTGGTCTCCTCTGGCCTGCAGTGCTGAGTTACTCTGTCATCTGTGTGAATCTGCTTTTCTATCAGGCAATAAAGTAAAATCTACACTTGGTCAGATTTTCTGGGTTTTGTTTTTGTTTCTGTTTTTAGAGAGAGATTTTTGCTAAAGGGTGCATATGCTTGTCAGAGAGACAGAAAGCGAGAAATCACGCCCCCTCCCAGGTGGGATGGCCATGCTGCAATCCCTTCTACTCCATTCTCCTCTCAGGATTTTGAGCATGCTCACACACACTGCCAGCATGAGTTTCAAGCCACTGGGTATGGGACTCGAACCACAATTGGCCACATGGGAGTCCAGTGCCTTAACCACTATGTTACCTGCTGGCTTAGATTTTCTGTTCTTATAGGAACAGGTTTGCCTTTATCAACTTTCTCACATGGTGCCAGGTGATAAGCAGGTGGTCCATAGTCTGACATCAAACAGATGGCACAGTGTAAAGGTCATTGAGTCAAAACTGGGGACAGGCATGTTCTTACTGTCGTGCCCAGGTGCATGATGCTGAGATAATGCTCCAGCAGCTCCTCTTCAGAGAATTCTTCCCTGGCCTCCCTTGACCCTCCTCCAGTCTGAGCTGGATCCCCGTCTCCTCTATTCCTACAGCACAGTGAACTTCCTACTCTATGAAGTGGTTGGAACAAGGTTCAAAGTATACCTGCACTGGAAGGTAGAAAGAAGTATAAACCATGCAAATGTTTCAAAAAAGTATTTCTCATTACTTCCAATTTAAAGTATCATGTTTTTTTGTCATTAAAATTTCATTCAAACAACTATGTTTTTAGTTATTTCTATTTTTAAGGTTTTTGCCATAGGGCATGTGTGCTTGCCAAAGACAGTGAGAAGAAAAGTGAGAAATCATTCCCCTGAGGAGATGGCCACACTGCAATCCTTTCTTCTCCAGTCTCCCCCTGGGATTTTGGGCACACACACCTGGCATGATTTTCAAGCTGCTGGGTCTGGGACTTGAATGATATTGGCCATGTGGAAATCCAGTGCTTTAACCACCATACTACCTGCTAGCCCTGTTTTTAATATTTTAAACTTATTTGATTTAGGATTCTGCTCTACCTTCTTACAGGTCAGGTAAGGTGCCATCTTAATACCAGAGGAAGGATGTTTAACGTGCTTCTGATTCCTGTGGGACCCTTGCTCCTTACTGGTCTCCAAGGAGATGTCCCTTGCTCTGCTGATCCCTGACCATTCTATTCTGTGTCTGATGAGGTATGTCTGGGCCTGCCCATTCTTTGGGACATGTGCTCCCCCTCTCTGCTGAAGTCTATAGTCTTCTGCTGATAGAAAACTCAGCAAAGAGAATTGGAAATATAGGTTAAACCTGTGAACATGGCAATACATTTAGATACTCTTTTTATCTGATATAGGAATGTTTTTCATAAGTAAAAGAAGATGGTTTCTTAGAGGTGTTTTTCTTTTGGATGACCATCTACAATTCATAGCTACAGAGTCTGTTTATCAATCCATTGACAGACTCAAACGGCTTGTATCTTGTGAATTACGAATTTACTCATGAACAGGTATATGTTCTTCTCTCATATGTTTGATCCTTTAGATTCATTAAATGTGGTCTTCGAAAGGAACAAGACTGATAACTGCTGGATTGTCAGAAAAGTCAGGACACATTTTTGCATAGAAAAACTATGTCATGACTTTTCCAACAACCTAATGTTTTAATAAAGTATTGAAATACTTAAACATGTTAATATTTTATTAACACAGTATATTCTATTCTAGGTATAGGTAATTATTGTTTGGTGGTTTCTAAATAGACTAGAACTTCAAAAGAAAATCATGAGGAACTTCAGGTCCTGATTTTAATCAACTTGTTTTCCAAAGAAAAATAGATCTCATTCACATAATCAATATTCGTATTTAACTATACATTTCTACATTATGAAGAAAATATTTACCCTGAGGCAGGGAAAACAGAATCCCAACTTAGTGCATATTGAATGTCTGCATCCTGGAAAACTGCATAAAGATTGACAGATGCATTGGAATTATTCATGTTGTGTGCATACTTTAGGGATGAACGCCTTGAAGACAAACTCAGAATTTCAGTAAGTCAAAATCTGATGAAGACCATTATCAGCAGATAACCTAAAATAATTTAAATATGACTATGGAATATGTAACATATATAATCCTCTACAGATGTATATATTTCTGTTTTACTTAAATTCATATTTTAATTGAATTGAATCCTTATTAGGGATAAGTAGGTTAAGTTATTGAGTAAAAATGAATTTGGAACAAAATACACAAACAAAGTAGATTCAAAATCATGATGTAATTTCATTTTCTGTTCCTTTTTAACTTCTAGGCAAACCTATTAAAGAGTCATATCTGTCACATTACTCCCAGGGAACATCTTTTTTTTTTTTTTTCCCCCAGATGAAAACAACTCATAAATGTTAAAAGTCACAAAGCATATTTAAATACCAATTTTTATTTCATCAGTCTATATCCACAACTAGACTAATTTGTTCCATATTTCAATCAAACTTGTCATTTGAACTTACCCTGAGTGACCTATAGTTTTCCCACTTCGTGGTACATTGTTTTCTTTGCCAGACACACTTTGTCTGCACTTGTCACATGATTCAAGTCAGAAGAGTGTGGTGCATGTACTTCTGGGGTTTGAAGATTGACAGAAATAGCAAAAGAACAACAGCAGCCAAAAACCACAGTAATAGTCAGTATTAAGTGTGCCCTCTTCTGTGACAGTCATTGTGTACGTGATTTACACGTGTTATCTCCTAATATTTGCATTGTGTGAAGGTCTGGAAACTGTCAGCAATATTTAAGGCCCTGGAAAGAAAACAACGGCTAGACACAAAAATCAGAAATACCTACAATCTCCTATTTTTGAAAATCAAAGACTCAGCATGGCAGAAAAAGAGAGAAATGATCATTTTAAGAAAAGGAGACTGGCTCCATGGTCAAATGGTTAAAGAAGTCAGATCCCACATGGCCAATTGAGGTTCAAAACACACTGGGCACATGTCTGTGCATGCCCCAAATTCCAATGGGATGGAGAAATGGACAGTAAGGGTTTGTACTGTGACTACGGCCATTATGGGATTCTTTCTTTATTTCTTCCTTTCTTTCTTTTTTCAGAGATTTTTGCTATAGAGGGCAAGTGCACTTGCCTGAGAGAGAGAGACAGAGACAGAAAGTGAGAAATCAACCCCCGGGTGGATGGCCGCACCACCATCCCTTCCCCTCCTTTCTCCTTTCGGGAATTTGGACATGCATGCACATGCACCTGGTATGAGGCATAAGCCACCGGGTCCAGGGTCAAACCAGTCAACTATGTGTGAGCCCAGCAACATAACCATTACGCCATCTGCTAGTCCTGAGTAGGATGCTTTCTTCTGCTCTGCCTTTGGTGAATACGCATGCTCTCTGGTAATAAGAAAAAGGAAAAGAACTAACAGGCCCCCTTGCCTTAAGTAAATCAATACATAAGCTGTGAATTATGAGCTACTGCTATCTTTTCCTGTGGCCCTCTTTTCTGACTTCATGCAAGTTCAAAAGCATGTTTTATAAACTTTGGCATCCACACAAACTTTGGGATTAAAGGTTACACATTTCGGGTGGATTAAACCCAATTCTTTGGTATGACAGTTGAAAGTAAAGCTCTTAATTTTTTTATACTGAACTCTAGAAAACACAATCAGCAGGATCTGTTATTTATATATATTTTTAATGACAAAATGTAGTCATACTGAATTTTACTTGAGATCAGTGCACTTGCTCTGCCTTTTAATCACTGCAGGGTTCTGCTTAATCTTCTAAAATACAATTTCTTTCTTTTTTGTAAGTTACACTATTTTGCTTGTCTTAATCTCTCTGGCAAACTTTAAACACTCTAAAATAAGGAATATATTTTTTTTCCTTGAAAATATAAATAATACAACATTTAACTCAGTTCATCATACACCACTGAATCTCAATAAGAGCTCTGTCTTAAATTGAATTCTGTTTATAGAGCATACAGAACATATTATTAACAGTCACAGGTAATGTTTCTTTTTCCTCTTATTTAAGAAATGGTATAGCCTACTGGTCAACAGCTTACTGCCTGGCTTCAAATCCAAGCTCTGCCACATGCTTGGATTAAAAAATTCTTTCTGGGGGCCAGCAGGTGGTATTGTGGTTAAGGTCCTGGTCTCCAACATGGTCAACTGCAGCTTGAGTCTCAGATCTGGTGGCTTATTTTCTCACTTTCTCTCTCTCTCTCTCTCTCTCTCTGTGTGTGTGTGTGTGTCTGTCTCATGAGTGCATGTGACCTATGGCAAATTAAATAATAATAAATAAAATTAAATAATAATTTTTTTAATTTTTAATTTTTATTTTTATTATCACAATGTTCTTTATATTACATTGGATTACATATAACTTTACAGTGTATTACATTGCTTTTTCAAAAGGGAATGCCATGCATGTCAGTCAATACAGAGACATTAATCTCCCCGCTTCATCATTCAATAACTTTTCTATGTTTTTCTGTTCCTCAATTCCCTCATTAATAGTAATTCCCTCATAGAATAGTAAAAATAGTGAAATTTAAATATATGTAAAATGTCTAAAAATGTATATGGTACATAGAAAACAATTTAGAAGCATTAATGATTATTATTATCCTAATTTTACTGTCTGCAAAATTTAAATTGGGCTGAGGTTCATAAAGTAAAGGAAGAAAATTAAAAATTAGCTATGCCTCTCAAAGGATGTGAGTTTAGAAGGAACCACAAATTTGTAAATCTTCTTCCTCCTTTCTCCAGTGGTAAAACACATGGGCCCCACTATGGAAATGGAATCGTCTACTCCTGTGAAGGGAATACCCTTGCCTAAAATACTCATACGAATTAGACAGAACTCATGGGAAAAGAGACAGAACATATACTGCCTCTCATGACGGCTGTCTGGTTTATTTTTGGCTTCTTTTCTGATTTCATTTCCTTTGAGATCCAAGACCCAGTTGTGTTTTGTGTTTGATGTGTGGTCAAGGATAGAAAACAAACCCAGTGGATAGAATCATCTCATCAGAGAGCAGCAAATCATGACAATTTAATACAGCATTGACCTGTCTGATTAACAATCTATAAATTAATACTTTTCTTTAAGGAATAAAGTATTAGCCTCATTTTGAAAGCCCAAGAAGAGCAGGTGTTCCACAAAATAGATAAATAATTAACTATCTTCTTCAGGGATTTCTTTCCTCTCACATCCTTCTCATGCCTCTCCCCCCAATTTACCAAACCCCTTAACACCTGTGAGGAGATTATGTGTAAACAGACAAGGGAGACAGTCCCTTGTGCTGTCGGATTAATGAGGTGCCCAGAGGGCCCCATCCCATCCTTTTCCTCCAACTCCTCCTTGATAAAGGCCTTGTCCAGCTTAAATACTTCATTTTCCATAAAAATTACTTACTGGAACTTTTAATACACTTTTAATTTTGAACAGATCAAGCAAACCAAAAAATAAGGATGTAGAAAAGTTTAGGATGATAATAGATCATTTTGCTTTCATGGCTATGCATTAAAAATGGTTTCCTGGAGAGACCATATTTTTTTACTTGGCCACAAAGAAAATCTCAACAGAATCCTCCAATTAGAAATGATACAGGCTTGTCAGATTCATAGAGAGGAAAATAGGTAATTGGACCAGCCTGGGTACATTTTAGGAGTACCCACGTATGTAAGTTCTCGGGGGAAAATTTCTTAAAAGAGGGTCAGGAATAAAAGTGAGTGTGATGTGGGAGATGCTAATGGGATATTTCATGGAAGAGGACACTATAAAATCGAACCATCATTCAGTTACCTTCCCAATAAGTCTAAGGACAAAAATCTGTGACTCTAAGACTAATGTTTCAATTGCACAGTTCCCGCTGTTTTCTCTAGCAACCCAACATCATAATCTTAACAAATATTATGTCAATATATCACTTTAAAAATTGTTAAAACATGATGGTTTAAAAAAATATGCTCCTTGGAACACTTGGTCCATATCTCTCCCATTCCTCCCATGCTGCTGGCTCATCACCAAGGACTTCGGGGAGGGAGAGGATGGGGCACATCTGAGAGCTGGGTTGGAAGGACAGTGGAACTCCAAGTGTATTGACTGAGCAATCTGGCTGTTGCAGATGATTCTAATACTTACCATAAGCTCTGGAAATATCATTTAAATCTGGTCTTGCCCTAAATGCAGTGGGGAAGAGACAGAGAGAGGGAAATAAAGAGAGAAATACATGCAGTCCAATCCAAGGAAGAGCCAGTTTTTGTTGTTGTTGTTCTTTATTTGCTATAGAGCATGTGTTCTCACAAGAGACAGAGAGAGCATTAGAGAGAGAAGGGAAAGTGAGAAAGCACCACAGGGAAGATGGTCATGTCATACTCCTTTGTCCTCCATTCTACTCTCAAGATTTTTGGCATATACACATACAGACCCAACGTGTTTTGTAAGACACCAGATCTAGGACTCAAACTGCACAGCCAGCCATGTGATATCTAGCTGCCCTCATCAGCACACCATCTGCTGACCTAAGAGACAACTTTTTAGCTGGTTTGAGAAGATAAGGGTAAGAATACTACCCTGACAGGGAGTAACCTTAGCTAAGTCTTGCCGAGTAAAAAGAACACAGACTATGGACGGTCTTGGTAGTCCTGAAAACCTTCAGAGCAAGTACCCCAGTAACTAATGACAGCATTTGCTTATTCTAGTGATTCCTTGACACTCAGGAGAAAACAGCCAGAGTCTTTTCTTTTAACAGAGCTAGTTAAGGCAATTTGCTTCTATGATTATTTCCAAGCCCAAAAGTAGAGATACCACACATTTACCAACCTCTTCAAATTCACTCAAGAGAGGGAATATCTTGTTTTCCCCTCCTGATTACCAAAACATTCTTCCTTGTGTCATTTTAATCTCATAAACAGAAACATTGTAATATTATAGAATTAGTATATACTTACTGGCAAAACACAGAAAAACAAGGAAAATAATGAAGTCTGCCCACTGCCCATAGATAACCATTGTGAATATTGTGGTATGTATTGTCCAAGGTTTTTTTTCCCTATACATATGTAATATGTATTAAACAAAATTAAAATTATAAACAAAATCAGACACAGACATTCAACAGTCTGCTGAGTCATGAATTTTCCTCCACAGTATCCCAGAGATTGCGCAGTACTCCACAGCCTGGATGTTCTATTTTTAATTTCCTGTTCTTGAATATTTTTGATTGTTTCCAATTTTTACTACCTTTGTCCACTTTTTTGACTAAATTAGAATTTCTCTGGCCTTCCTCTTCCTGTGTACAAATCTCTTAGGATCTACTTATCTAGAATTGGCTAGGCCCTTTCTTTTGGAGAACTAATAAATTACACAAGTGACCTTGCTTATGGTAAGTCTGGAGCTGGGAAACATTTTTTTATTGCATAATAGAATCTGTAAGAAAAGAGCATCTGTTTGACCTTTTACTATTCACTGGCTTTATTTTTTTAGAGCAGCAATACCTCTCTCTACCTTGTCTTTCTCCCCCCACCCCCACCCATTTTTTGTTTGTTTGTTTTAAATGCAAGAAAATAGAGGGTCTCTGGACATGGTGAGCCTTTGGTCTGATTTTTATTATATAACAGTTAGGAATTTTCTAAACTAGATTGCCTGTGACTTCCCCAGCAATCACACAACCAGGTTCTGTTTGAGAATTTAAGGGCAGCAATTCAGGTAACAAAAGCAGCAACATGAAGCAATACCATGCTATAATCATCCTTTTACTAACTGAGGTCCAAAATGCAATATTGAGTTAAATAACATGATTAGAGTTAAATAAATGATGACAGGTAAGAAAGGAACAGGTGACTGTTCAAAAGGGAGAGGGCACGTTGCTCAATGGAAAAAAATGCCTTTATATTGAGTGTTGAAGTAAGACAAAATAAATAGATGTGTGGACAGAAGTCTGACTGCTTTTTCTTATTTTTCCAAGGTCCCTTCCAGAGGGCCTAGGGGGAGTCAGGTCCACAGATGCTGAGAGACTATTTAGGCTCACTAGTAAGAGGATTCTTTCTACATCCTGATGTATATTAAGTTTCCATATCACTGTTAAAGTACATTCCTTTCCGACTTCGGCAACCTTCCTTTTCCAATCACCACCCTAAAAACTGTAAACCCACCTATAACCTACAAGCCCCTGATTCCACATGTCCCACCTTTTTGGGCCAGACCAAGGGAAAAACTTTCCACTAAATTCCAAACTGTCTCTCCTCTCAAAATCAAATAAAAGGAACCCCTGTACCAGATCTCCTGAAGAGAAAGGCATGTTTTGCCTCTTTTCTGGGCCTAGGTCACTCATATTCTGCTTAGAAATAAACCACATTAATGATTTTTACAAGTATGGTTATTTTCTGTCGATAGATGCAATGCTAAAAGTATGATAGAAAAAGGGGATGGTTAATTTTAAACAAACTGTGCTACACAATGGTATATGAAATGAGAGAAGATGCAACTATTTAAGCAGTTCCAGGTTTCTTGATTACACTCAGGATATGTAGACATTTTTCTACAATAAGCTAGATAATAAATGTACTGGGTTTGCAAGTCAGTCTCTTTCACTATAGTACCCAACCCTGCCAATAAAATGTGTCATAGACAACTCTTCACGAATAGGCACATCTATGTTCCAATAAAACTTCTCTACAAAATCTGGTGGCAAGCTGAATCTGCCCTACATACTATAGTTTTCTGACCACCAGTTTATTTGATCAAAATGGTAGCAGTTCCCTTTAAAATAGGTTTTTTTTTCTCTATAAAACAGATTTCTTTTTTCCTTCCATAAAACAGACCTCATATTTTCCTGATTTTAGTTATTGTGAGATTAAAGAACAGAGTGACTAGCAAAAGGTCAAGATTCAAATGCTAACTTACTCACTACCCTCACATCTAGTAGGTGATCATACCCACAATGGAGCATTTAATGCTTGAGTTAATCATGCATATGAATTAAGACAGAAAAAACGGTAGAAAAGAAAGATACAAAAAAGATGGAAGGTCATTATTGATTTTAGTTGTGGCTTTTCAATACACACAACTCAAGACAAATCATTTAAAAGCATCACCTGACAAATTGAAGCAACAGAGCCAAGTACACTGCAAAAACAAATGAACTTAAGTTGATAGACGGAGATTTCCATGACAATATGCTCATTTCTCTCCTTGACTTTATTTATAAATATTATTCGTATTCTTTTTTTTTTCTATGAGGGAAAGACAGAAGAGAAACACCCCCACCGGGTCTTCATGCCGTCATCCACCCCTAGTCCCAGACCCCTAGTCCCAGCCATCCCAGATCAGGTCTGTGAAGGGAACCCAGGAACCTGCCCGGACAGGTCCAGTTGTGTTATTGCTGTGCCACCATGAGTACACTTTTCTTCATCTTTAATGGAGTTATTAAAACATTTTTAAAAATGCTTAATTTTAATAAATGAGAATTTTTTTAAAAAAAGAAGTAGAGACTGACTAGTACGGGTGAACTGTACTTAACCAAACATGTAAACTGTATTTTCCGTTACGAGTTTCGGTCAGGATGGCATCTCAGTTCTGACTAGAAGTGGTTTTCCTTCACAACGGTCTCTCTGAGAAGCACCACCAAAAGTTCCTTGAAGCATTTCTAAATGAGGCAATTTTATTTTACACAGGGTTTCTTGTAAAAATTATTGTCTTTCTGTACATCTAATTAAAATAAAGATGTAATAAAGAATTTACTGGTTTAATTAGGACATAGATCTTAAAGCAATTATCATGTCATTAATAATTCTTTAATGGACTTTCTTGCATGAGATGAATAAAAAGATTTTTAAGCTGTGAAAAATCAATACACATTACTCATTTACATTAACAAAGCTACACAAAGTAATCTGAGTCTTCATTAAATTATATCTGCTGTAAACCAGAGGAGTTTGGAGAGTCATTAGCTATTTATAACTTCACTAAAAGGGAGAAATCATATCAGTGACTGGGCACTTGTTTCAGTGTCATTTAAATGAAAAGCCAAGTAGCATCAATATGTTAGTGAGTAAAAACAGATTGACATAATCCATAAGGGGAACTAAATAATGAAAAACAGTCCCTACCATTGTATTATAATATGAATGGTTCAACATAGTATGTAAAAAATAAAAGTCTTACTTTTTTTGAAGCTGTGATTAAGCCTCCTTCCCCAACATTTGGGCTGTCTTGGGGCAACCCAGAACCTAGGAGACACTAAGGCCAGTAACCTTAGCATACAACCATAAAAGTATTTCAAGTAGTACATGGGGTGGGGACTTCAACAGTTCATAGAAAAAGGGAATTACAGTACGAGTTTATTTCATGCAAAACATTTTTTAAATCTATGCATAGTTTTTTCATAATATGTATTTTCCATGCACTGTTGCAGTTTCAGAGTTTGTTATTTTCTATAAGTTCCTCTAAGAGTGTTACAGGAACATCTTGGAAGGCCAAAAACGAACCAAAATCAAGAAAAGCTCAAGATGAGGTGTTTTTTTTATTTTTGGTTGGTTTTTATATTTTTGTCAGAAGAGGAAATATTATGTTGTTATAAAAAGCCATTAAGGGAAAGAAAAATATCTGGCAATGAACATGTTAGTCACATTGTCCCTGACTGATCACTTGGAGTCTGATATGAATCCCTACACAGGAAAGCAAAGGTCTAAGGCCAGGCAAAGTTCATTTTCCCTGGGAAAGAATTCTCTAAGGAACTGAATAAACCAATGCATAATCGCAACAGTGACCCCGGCACCTTGTTAGTATCCGACTTCCTTCCTGAGCCCATCATGGTGACAAATGATGGAAAGAAGTATTTATGTAAGTTCCTGTTGGGTCATTTGGCAAAGTCTTCAGTTATGTGGCCAGGTTTTGATGAATGATAAGTAATGATAATGAAATTAAGACCATCAGGAAAGATAGCAATAATCAAACCCATCTGTGAACATATGGCTGAAAAAGCTGTTCCTGGGGCCTTGTGAGAAATTTGCTCTAGGAAGCTTCTAAGAATTTGGAGAATTGTTCACAATTTTTTCAAAAAAATTCATTGAATATAGATTTGTAGTTCTTTCTCTTAATTCTCATAACTTGGCCATAAAGAACTAATTCATTATTGGGATGAGGAGAGTGGTAGCTCTAGAGCGAGGGCACCTTGAGATTTCTGCATGTGTTTGCAGGACATGTTGCTACCACACCTGGTGCTGTACTGAAGTCAGTGTAGACAGCAGACACCCAAAGGTATTTTCCTCAATCACCAATAGTCTTGTGCTTGAACACCGGGAGAAGAAGAGATGCAAGAAACAAAGGTCATGCTATTTTCAATTTTCTTTCGTTATCTCTAAAATAGTAAATACAACAGTATCACTCATTGTTCTGCTTCCCATAGGTAGAATTTGCTATAATTACTGATGTAAATTGGAAATTGTGAGATAACTTAATCCTACCTACCAGAAAATCTAAAGGCATGAATACTGACAAAAAGCAATGCTTGTTACAGACAGACTGCTAGTTATTCTCCCAGTACCCATACTCTCATTCTTTCCAAGTGTTTTACTGTAGCTCATTTTGTTGCTATACACGAACACTACAAACTGGATAATTTATAAAGACCAAAGGCTTATTCAGTTCATGGTCCTGGAGGGTCAAGGTCAAGAGGCTGCTTCTGGTGAGGGACTTTTCTGCAGAATGCTGGGGCAGCACAGGGCATTGCATGGTGAGAGGGCCAGAATGTGCATCAGCTCTGGTCTCTCTCCATCTTCTCATATAACCACCAGGATTCAATTGTTGGTCCCACCCTGATGACCTTATTAAATCCTAATCATCTCCCAAAGATCTCACCTCTTAATACCACAGTTGGATTAACGTTCTACTCTCTTAATACCAAAACAATAGCCACCAAATTTCAATTCATGAATTTTGAGGGATATTTTCAAACTATAGCACTGTTTGAGAGGATTCATGAATTCTAGATGAGTTTACAGGTACATGTGGACTGGTGTACAACTTCAGTAATATGTACAAGGAAATTTCATGAGGCATCTTCCTGGAATCTTCCTTAAAACAGTCAGAGCATTTATGTTATTCCCTTCTTGCTCAGCTATCTTCCTTCCTGCTTCTAGAACATGGGTGAGATGGCTGAAGCTGAGCAGCCATCTAAAACCATGCCCTGGTTGACCTTGGAAATGAAGGCTTAGTCCTTTTGAGCCATTATATCAAACTACTAAAGACTGTGTAGCTCATAAACGACAAACATTTATTTCTCACAGATCTGGAGGCTCGGAAGTTCAATATTAAGATGCTGGCAGATCCAGTGTCCTGTGAGAGCCTTCTTGGTGCATCCTCTTCTGGTAGAGGAGGCAAATGAGCTCCCTTGAGCATATCTCTCATTCCTGAAAGCTCTATTCTTATGACCTAATTACCTTCTAAAAGAGCCTAACTTGGGCCACCAGGTGGTGTGGTGGTTAAGGTGCTAGACTCTCATGTGGCCAACTGCAGTTCAAGTCTTAGGCCCGGCAGCTTGAAAAATCACACCAGGTACATATGTGTGTGCCCAAAAGCACAGGAGGAGATTGGAGTAGAAGGGATTGTGGCATCCCCTGGGTAGGGGGATTTCTTGCTTTCCCTCTCACTGTCTCTTTCTCTCTCTCTCCGGCAAATGTAGCCTGCCTCTCATCATCACACTGAGGGTTAGAAATTCAACATGCAAATTTGGGGGAGACACAAATAATTCAGATCACGGCAGAGGCATGAGAACACTGAGATAAAAAGAAGCAGGACAATGAAAACTTGACAGAGGAAGAGTGGAAATTCTGGAGAGCACTTACTACAGTTGTAGCCTAATTGCAACTGTAGCCTGGTCACAGATTTGCTGTGACAAAAAAAGTTCTGCATTTGGATTCTGCAAAAATCATGATGATCACCACGGTCTGCACATCGGAGATGAATTTTCAGTCATGATGGGATCTTTAATCTGTAGCTACTCCTTTCCCTTGTTTGCTCTCTCTCTCTCTCATAGACAGGATCTTGCTATGTCACAAACCTCCTCCCTCAGCCTCTGGAGTGGCTTGAACCACAGGTGCCATAGGTACATGGAACTACACCTGGCTGGAAAACAAACCCAGGCCTCCCATGTGGCCTCAGTCTGTTACGCAGCATCGTCAACCAATACCTACTACTTTAGGCATGCATTTCTTTCTTTATAACTGCTGAGTTTTGATTGACAAGCCTTTTCTTTTTCTTTTCTTTTTCTTTTTTTTAATAGGCTTGCCTTAGGGTGCATGTGCTCATAGGAGAGAGAGAGAGACAGAAACAATGATAGGTAAAGTGGGAGATTCCCCACCCTCCAGGAGGGATGGCCACTCTGCAATCCCTTCTCCTCCATTTTCCTCCTAGGATCTTGGGCATGCACACATACATGCCTAGTGTAAGTTTCAAGCCACCAGGTCTGGGACTCCAACTGTGGTTAGCAGTGATGTTAACTGCTATGACATCTGCTGTTCTCAACCTTTTCTTTTTCAAGGGCTCTTGGGGGGAAACAAAAAGATTCATGTTTTTCCTCAGACCTGTTCAGTTTTCTTTTTTAATATTTATTTTTTCTATCCATCTGGAATGACTAATACTAGAGCTTTTTATAAAGCATATAAATATACTAAGAGTTAATTTAAATGATAAAGCATTTTTCTCTGTACTTTTCCCTCACCAGACAGCCAAATTTCTCTTTCTCAAAAGTATATAAACTTATGGACCCCCAAAGACCCTCTGCCCAGACTTCACCCTCCAATTCCCCAGTCTAGCCAGGAGCCAGCCAGGAAAAAAACATATAGTCTATCAAATGACCAGAAATCACCACAGAGTCATAAGAAATATGAGAAATGAAGAAAATATCTCTCCTCTAATGGAAAAGAATAACTCTTCTTCCTCCACAAAGAATACAACAAGAGAACTCATGGAAATGTCTGATAAAGAATTAAAAATATTCATAGTAACAAAGATCACAGAGATACAGAGAAGAGAGACAACAAGCTCAAGAAGATGTAGGAGAAAAGACACACCAAGTTCCAGGAGGTGAGGAAGTTCTTGCATGATCTGAAAAAGAAGATACACATCATAAAGAAGAATCAAATGTATGTTAGAGAGGAAGGCTATAATACAGTAAATCAAAACTTCCCTTGAAAATATTAAAACCAGATTAGACCATGCAAAAGAGTGAATCTCAGATGTAGAAGATAGACACTCTGACCAGGAAAAATTCACTAATAAGACTGAGAAAATAACCCCCCAAAATGAGAATAACATACACGTAATACTAGATACTATTAAATGCCCAAACATCTGGATCATCAGAATCCCAGAAGGTAAGAAACTAATAAGAACATAAGTAATCTATTCCATGAAATCCTGGAAGAATACTTTTCAAAACTAGAGAGGCATTCAAATATCCAGATCGAAGAAATTCAAAGGACCCCACATAGAATCAACCCAAGAAGATCTTCCCTGAGGCACATCATAGACAGAATAACCAAAACCACAGACAGAGACAAGATACTAAAATTGGCAAGAGAGAAATGTCAAGTTACTTTCAAAGGATATCTCATAAGGCTAATGCCACACCTCTCCCTGGAAGCAATGCAAGCAAGGAAAGGGAGAAAATATATTCAAAGTGTTGAGTGAAAAACAATTTCAACCAAGAATATTATACCCAGGAAGATTATCTTTCATATGGAAAAAAAGACAAAAACATTCTCAAGTAAACAAAACCTGAAAGAATTTACCAACACCATACCAGCTCTTCAAAAAGCTGAAGGGAGTGCTATACCAGGAAAACTAAAGTTGCACTTACAGAAATAAGAGTACAAGAAACAACCAAGAGAATGTCCAGCCTAATAGTACCATCAAGTCCGGAGTTGAATGTTGAGAACTCAGGACTTGACAAGTATCTGTTCTCTTAGAGTGGGTAGTCCTGCTGCTTTTACCTAGCTACTTTCCCTTTTCCTGAAATGTGGATCTCTCTTCTCTACACATTGCCTCTACACATTGCCTCTTAAAATTGAAAGGTACTTCCAGAGTTTAAATGGAAAGATCAGACCGCAGTAACACTGCAAAATTCAATAGAAGAAAGATTAATTGCAAGAGTCTGTTCTAGTAAAATAGGATTTTTTTTTTTTACTTTAGACTAAAACATTACTGATTCTCTTCGATGCTTTGATTTCCACTTTTAAGGGTTTTTGTCTTCTCTTGAACTGTTGATAGGTTCATCTACCGACTATGTGAACTGAATCCTAAAAGTTTTAAGCAAATTTCTCTTAACAGTTTTTGATTTTGATCTATTAAAATTAAAACATTTTTTAAATTAAAAAATACATTAAAAATACCTATTAATACCTATTTAATGACTGCAGTAAGCTAGAAAGCCCCAACAAGGTGCTACTTTACAGTATGTTCACTTTACTCACTGAGGTTTACGCTTAAAGTCAAACATGCATTCTTAAATATGTATAGATCAGCTATGCTTGATATTGGAAGTCTTTAAATTAATTAAGATCTTTAGTGAATCAGTAAAATGTGGAAAAATGTATGGAAAACAACTGTATTTAGTAGAGACAGTGTGGGAGAAGGGGAAGAGTTGGCAGAGGGTAAGAGGTAGGGAATCAAGGGGGGAAAACAAAATATATAAGAAATAAGAAATGGAAAATCATTTGTTGATTATAACATGTATGGTAATAACCTTGATTGAGTCAATATGCAGTGTATACTGGGTGGAAAATCTCATTTTGTACATTGTATTGAGGTACAGTGAATTATTATAAATAAATTTTAAAAAGAAAGAAAAAAGTATATAAACATACATTTCACAGAAGAAACACAAATAATTAATAAATCTATAGATCTGCTTATTAGCAATGTTAATAAAAGCAAACTTCTTATTAAATTAGTGAAAAACAGAAACAAAAACCAAGCTGACTTAAGTCTGATGAGACAGATACATGTTTATCCTAGTGCTATGAGTATGAATTATTTTCTGGAAAGCAATTTCACTATATATAATAAGGACATAATAAAAGTTTGTATTTTCTGATATAATCTAGTAATTTAACTTTAGGAAATATATTTTATGGAATCAGTCAAATATTTTGACAAAGAAGTTAAAAGATGTTCATTTCAGAATTTTTTTTTGGTAGTGAAATACTATTTTTAAAAAGTATAAACATCTCTCAAGAGAAAAATTGATTGAATTATGGCATTGGAATACTATACAGCTAAAACACTGGTGTTTTGTCTTATCATTGCAATATTATTTATCATTGGAATATTACACAGCTAATATAATAGTGTTTTGAAGAATAGTTAATAAAATTTAACAGTTATTACAATATACTGATGATTAAAAATCACATTTTGGGTCGGCAGGTGGTGTGGTTAAGGGCACTGGACTCCTACATGGCTGACCACAGTTCAAGTCCCGAACCTGGTGGCTTGCTTTCTCACTCCCCGCCCCCCCCAACTCTGTTCCTCTCTGGTCAAATTAAAATAAACAAACAAGTAAATAAATATTTAAACAAAATCTTTTTTTTTAAAAAAAAAAAACCATGTTTTAATTTTAATTAGGAACAAAAAAATGACTTCAAGGAAATACTATTGCTGTCAATAATTACCTTCTTGGAAGGTGGGCTTGTGTGGGTTTTTTTTCTGCTTTATATTGTTCTCCATTTTTAATTTTTCCACAATTATAATAAATTTTTGTTCTGGATTGTAGATTTAACAAAACTACAAGAAGCTTTATTTACAAAAATTGTCTTAACCAAGATTTTTACTCTTCATATCTGTTATATATAACATTATCACTGTTTTGCTGCCAAGTTCTGTATTATATCTCTCATTAATAATTTGATGAATATGAAATGAGTTAGAAGCCAATTATAAAAAACTCATTTCTGCCTAATAGACATAAAATAACATTAATGAAGAAATGCACTGACAATCTTGCTGATCAAACTGCCTGGAAAATTAATCTCCTATAATTTAAATGTATAAAACTAGGAATTCTCACCAGAAACCTAGTCACTTTATCATCTGGCAATATGGATACTTTGTTGGTGATACATGAACTGATCATTAAAGTTTATTAAACAAGGATTGGTTTTTATCTAAAGGGATCTGAAAGCTCAGAGACTCAAGAACATAGAAATATTGACATCCCAAGTGTATTGGATTGATGCCTTCAGTAAAAAGTGACACAACCTTGTATACAATAACATTCTATTGATGTGGGAGCTGAGTATAAAATAAAATAACAGTTTCTTGTGATTAATTCCAGAATTCAATTGCTATGAAGCCCTAGAACATGCATTTAAAATTACTCTAAAGCATGGCCAAAGATTTATCTACAAAAGCATTCTTTGTAGCAATATTTATGTTGATAAAAATAGGAAATAATGTGAGATCTAACAATTGAGCTTATTTATATAAATTAGTTTCTATATAATATTAGGCCATTACTAAAAAAGGTGTCACAGAATACTTAATGAAATGAGGAAATGATAAGAACATATTAAATGAAAATGTGGTTATCAGATTGAGATTTTTTTTACATATATCCTTTTTTTAATTTTTCAAAAATTTATTTATTTACATTCATGAACTGTACATCATTACAGCATAAAAAAATGAGATTTTTCCATCCAGAATACACTGTATATTGCCTTAATCAAGCACATCAATGTATGTGTTATTGTCAACAAATAATTTTCCACTTCTTGTTTCTGATATATTTTGCTGTTTTTCCCATCCTTGATGCCCTATCTCTCACCTTTTGCCATCTCCCACCCTCCCGTCACACTGTGTCTGGTATCTATTGTTGCTTTCTATGCCTTCCCCCACCCCACATTTTATTGTTTCACTAAATATCTTAATTAATCTAAATATTTTCAAGAGCAAGCACAGCAGATATATACATATCCATGAACACAAGTCTGACTTTAGGCATAAACCTCAGTTAGTAGAATGAACATACTATAAAGTAGCACCTAGCGAGGGCTATATAGCTTACTGCAGTCATCAAATAGGTATTTTTAAGATGCTATATTTTTTAATTAAAAGAAAAACAGTTTTAGTGGTTTTTTTCTGAAACTTTTTAACTTGATTTACATTCATTCCCTACGCGTCATCACAGCATACAAAATGTGATTTCCTATCCAGAATATACTGCATAATAGCTTAATCATGCATGCTATTGTCAAAAATTTTCCATTTCTAGTTTTATATATATATATTCTGACCCTCTGTCCTTTCCCATCCTCTTCTCACATTACCTCTGGTGTCTATAGTAGTCTTCCATTCTTTTTCCCCCACATTGTATTGATCACACAATCTCTTAAATAATCTAACTACTTTCAAAAGAAAGTTCAGCTGGTAATTTCAAGAAAGCAGTTTTAACTTAATTCAAAGAAATCCTAAGGAACATTGCTTAAAACTTAAAGCCAGGAAACAGGTTAGGATTCTGTTCAAATGGTAGGTACATGAAGACAAGACACAACTCCTTAAAACCGTAAAACAAAGCCTAGAAGAAAATCAGTAATGTTTTAGTCAAAAGTCATAAATTTATATTTCACCAATTCAGTCTCATGTACTTTATCTTCTGTTGTGGTTCGATTTTCCCAATTAAATTCTGGGATATAATATTCAACTCCAGACTTGTCCCTATGATTAAGTTGTCAATTTTCTTAGTTTTTGAACTGTTATTTCTGTGTGTCTGCCTTTAATTTTCCTGATATAGCACTCCCTTGAGAACTTCTTGGAGATCCGGTCTGGTGCTGGTAAATTCTCTCATATTTTCTTTATCTGAGAATATTCTTGTCTTTTCTTCCCACATGAAGGATAATCTTTCCAGGTACAGTAATCTTGGTTGAAATTGCTTTTCCCTTAACATTTTGAATATATTTTCCCATTCTTTCCTTGCTCGCATTGTTTCCAATGAGAGGTCTGCTATTATCTTGATGGGATATCCTTTGTAGGTAACTTGATGTTTTTCTCTTGTCAATCTTAGTATCTTGTCTTTTTCTGTGGTTTTGGTCAATCTAGCTATAATGTGTCTTGGAGAAGATCTTTTTGGGTTTATTCTATTTGGGGTCCTTTGTATTTCTTGGGACTGGATCTTCGAGTGCCTCTCTAGGTTTGGAAAGTTTTCTTGCAGGATTTCATGGAATAGATTATCAATACCCTTATGAGACTCTTCTCCTTCTGGGATACCAATTATTCAGATGTTTCGATGTTTGATGGTATCTAGTATTTCTCATATATTATTCTCATTTTTTGAACCATTTTTTCAGGCTTTGTGGTTGATTTTTTTAGGTCAGTAATTGTTATCTTCTATGTCTGAGATTCTGTTTTCTGTATGATCTAATCTGCTTTTAATACTTTCAAGGGTGATTTCTAGTCATCTGATGGATGGTGAGTTTCTTCCTAATACTTGAAGTACAATCTGAGCATTCAAGAGTGTGCAGAAAGAGGTGATCTGGAATCTCTTTGCTGTTCCACTGTGATCCCTTTGTGCAGCAGATTCAGTAGATATTGAGGAATATATTAACCCTAATAGTATTTGGATGTTTGGCTGAAGTTTCATTAGAAACACAGTAAGTGGAGATGATGAGCAGAGAAATGAGATAAAAAGAAAAGGAAACAAACAGAGAGAAACAACAATGACAACAACAAAGAAACAGAGAAAAAGATGAAGGGGGAAAAAAACTAAAATATATATATATATATATATATATTTTAAACGCACAGCATAATATA
>NW_006160205.1:3418644-3429928 GCF_000334495.1 Tupaia belangeri chinensis | reverse complement strand
TATATATATATGTATTGGGTCATTGGGAAAGTTACGATGTATTTTTCTATGCAAAATGCAAGAGCAAACATAAAAGAAACCAAAATGCCACACCCAAACATTCTTTCTACATAATAGTGCCAAAATCTTCCCAATCTCATTCATGAACCCATTAAATAAATTCTATTAATAAGCACATACTTTTTAAATTTGCAGAAGCATTAAAAATATATATACAAAAGCATTGTAACTGAGGCTAAGTCTCTGTAATCCTGAAATATGCACACAAGTGGGAACAAAATGTTAGTTTAAAATCATCAACAATTTTTATGTTAGTGGTAGTGTATTGACCTTTCATAGAGAGAGAGAAAAAAATAGGCCCTTCAGTGGGATTTGTGATTATGCAAAGACAAAAACCTTACTGGAGTGGCCAGGAGTTGAACTGAAATTAGAGGGAGATAAACTGTTTTGTATGACATTGCAAAATTTCCCCCTATTCTGTGTTGAATTGTCCTCTCTGAGTTTTGCTCAATTGAGAGGTAAGCACTGAACAGGGAGGAGGAAGATGAAGATGAGGGAGGAGGGTGAAGATAAGGGAAGAAAGTTTGCTTTTCTTTCCCTTCGGGCTACATCAGGGGTGCTAGGGTATGTCTGAGGCTTAGGGACACCTAGATTCCATGGATGCAGAATGCAATCAAGGACAATATCAGTGACACAGATGATCAGAACCTACTGTGTACATCCTTGGCTTTCTACCTTCTAGGAGCTTCCAACCTACTTAGATAATAACTTTAAACAAAGCAGGGTATGTTCCTTGTCAGGGAATATTAATGAGCTAAGGTCACAGAGATCTGATTCCAAAGAAATCACCTGGAGGGTTAATGTGCACTTAGATTTAGAGAAAAGAGCAGAAACATTTGAGTCTCTCTCCTTCCTCATCAGCTAACATTAGCTGTACTCCTCTATCAGAAACACTTTTAACTTCAGTATTATCTTTTATCTGCTTCTCTTGTAACAAACCCAACAGTGGCTTAAACAGGATGGACATATATTTTGCCATGGTATACAGGGCAGCCCCTGGCACTCATTCAGCTATTAAAGGACATTATCAGAACTCAGACTCTTCCTCTCTTTCCACTCCACTATCACAGCGGGAAAAGTTTTTCTCCTTGGGTCTGCTGCCTCGTGATTACAAGGTGGCTGCCAGAACCTGACATCATATTTACATTCAAAGGTAGAATGAAAAGGAAAAGAGACAAATGCAGTTGGCTTTATCCTAGACCTGCTACATGACTACCCCTTACTAAAAAAAGTGACTATGAAAGTCCCCCTGCCCCCAGCCATTTGGGTTAGGGAGAGTGAGGTTAGCAATGACTCTTTATAGTCAACCAGGGTCTCTCCTACTTCTCCTCATGGCTTTGACATTTATGTGCCAATTTTCCTATCATTAGTAGTTCTTTCTTCAGTTGCTCCTCTAATTATTCTGTAACATCGCTTATTTCCACTCTGTCTAATAGGTAGGAATACATAAAATGTGATAGTTTAGAATCTTTAAGCACAATGACAAACTTGTTGGTAGTTTGATAAATCAGGAAGTACAGAAGAGCAGACAAAGTTGCTGGACAGAACAACATCATAATAATTTCTTTCTTCCATGGTGGCAGGGATGCGAGATGGGGCACTGTATTATCTTTTATTTGCTTCTCTTGTTTTATGTACACTAAAAGGACATAGCTTCTGGAGATAAGTCCTGCTGTTCTAAACGATGAATGCCCCAAGGAATATCCTACATCTGTACTTCTCAAGTTTTTTCATTACTATGTCCCTTTTAGGGGGACATAGTAAAATTTTAGTAGACAGATGTACCATATATATACTTTAGATGTACAAAGAATATGATTCTTGTGTCCTTGTTCCCTAAAGTAATTTTTGCTAACATAGAGATAATGTTGCCCCATCTCCTCCTATGTCCCTAAAAACTCCTTTTAGTTTTTTCTAATTGCCTCCCTGTAAAATTTTAGTAGACAGATGTACCATATATATACTTTAGATGTACAAAGAATATGATTCTTGTGTCCTTGTTCCCTAAAGTAATTTTTTCTAACATAGAGATAATGTTGCCCCATCTCCTCCACTGACAATGCATGGTTTATATTGTGAAAACTTCCTCTAAGGGTAGAAGGAGGGAATTAAGGATAACATCTGAGATAATCCTTGAAAAATAAACTTTATATATAAAGGTTGAAGGAGAAGCACTAGATATTTTGTTGGGAATTCAGGAAGAAAGGTGAAAAGGTGGGAGATTGCTAAGGATGTATCACGTGATGAAAAAGTGAACAGGTTAGATAGCATTGCAGGGTTACATGGGTAATAAAGAGAGACTATCCTCAAACGTGGTAATTCTAAAATTGTACACTCAGGGGTCTCAACACCAGGCTCATGAGTAAGAACTATAACAAATGGGGAATTTGCTAATGGAAAGTGAAATCAATAAGCAATGGTGACTTGGATAATAATTTCCAATTTGACTGCTTTCCACACCTTTATTTTTACTTCTCAAAACAACTGCTTCCAAGGTATAAAAGAGAGTCTACCTAAATGGTCTTTATGATTCCAAATTAGAAGCCTTCTAAATCCCTACTGCACAAGAACAATTGAACTTGTACAAATAAACCCTGACTGGATACCTACAAAAGCAGCACTTGAAGGCTTAACAGCATAGTAAAAAAATAAACGACTGAGTCAGGAAAAGACTGTGAATTATCAAATGGTAACCTCTCCCCGGAGCTCCTTTCTGTAAGTAAAATAGCTGGATGCTTTGGCATGAATAAAAGTTGCTTTGTAGTTTAAATTTCTTCTAAAACAGTCATAATTAATTTTGTTGACACAAATACACAAGAGGTTAAAGAGGAACAGCACCGCGCTGGTGAACAGACAAACCCATTCTTGCTTATTACACCAGAGAAATACATCCCGCCCATTCACCCATGTGAAAGCAATCTTTCTAGAACCTTCAAGGTCAGTAAGAACTCTGGTCAAAACAAACTCTAAAGCTATTGCAGGGATGCAAATACATTAGGGTCACATTATGTACCTGAGTTAGCCAACATTTCAGGCTAAATTATGTAATAAAAATGAATGTGAAACTCGTAAAAACTTATTTAATTTGCTCTCTCTAGTGTCACTTCATCCTCCTTAGAATAACTTCTACTTTGAGACACACACACACACACACACACACACACACACACACACACAGATCCAGAACATGGGATACTTTCTTTCTTCTTTTTTTTTTGGAGAGATTTTTGCTATAGGGCACGTGCGCTCACCAGACAGACAGAGAGAGAGACAGACAGAAAGCAAGAAATCACCTCCCCCCCCCAGGAGGGATGGCCTCGTTGCAATCCCTTCTCCTCCATTCTCCTTTCGGGATCTTGGGCACACACGCACATGTACCCAGTGTGAGTTTAAGCCACCAGGTCCAGGACTCGAATCGTAGTCAACTACATGGGAGTCCAATGACATAGCTATTACTCCAATTCCTGGTCCCTTTCCCAATGATTTTATTGACTTTTCTTTATTATTATGCAGACATTTAGAGATCATCCTATTGGATCATTTGATTCTGTTTTCATTTAGCCTGGGAAATAAATCTATGGAAGGATTGTTCCATTCACAGCTTAGAGGAACCCAGCTTCTCCCTTCTGAATAGGGGATGGGTGCTCTTTTACCCTTGTTCAGAATTCAAGACTTGTAAATAGGGACAAAGGTTAAAATGTCCTAAGTTTAAAAGCAAATTGAATAAAGTCCATAGTTTAGTTAATAATAATCAATGGTATTGTCTTTGTTGGTGGTGCTGTTTTTTGTTTGTTTGTTTGCTATAGGGTGCGTACACTCACTAGAGAGACAGAGAGAAGAGAAAGAGAAAGTGAGAAAGGACCTCCCCTGAGGGAATGACCACACTGCAATCTCTTCTTTTGCCTCTCAGGATTTTGGGTACACACTTGAGGTTGTCTTTCAAGATGCCAGATTCAGGCCTCAAGCCACTCAGTTGGACATTTGGAATTCAGCTGCTTCTAACCTCTGCACCACCTGCTTGTCCCTGGTTTGTTTTTTGTTTGGTTTGTTTTTTGCCATAGTGCATACACACTTGCCAGAGAGAGGCAGAGAGAAGTAAGAAATCACCCCAAGGGGGAACAGCCATGCTACAATCCCTTTTCTTCCATTCTCCTCTCAGGATCTTGGGCACACACGCACAAGGGCCTGGCGTGATTTTCAAGTCACCAGGTCCAGGAGTCGAACTGCACAGTTCAGCACCTTACCTCTACACCACTTGTTCACTTGTTGGTCCAGTCTAGTGTTGTTTTTAAAGACAGGGTCTTGGTGTGTTGCGATCTTCCTACCTGAGCCACCCAAGTCACTGAGACCACAGGTATGTGCCACCACACCTGGCTCTTCTGTTTAAAACAGGGTCTCACTATAGTACCCAGGCCAGTCTTGAGTTTGTGATTCTCCTGTCTCAGCCTCATCCTCCCAAATCTGCTAGGGTTAGAGGCATGTACCACCATGGCCGGATGGTGAATGGAGAATCCACATGCTCCTAGTCTGTGGAGCACAGCGTCTTAACGTGCACCTACATCTTGATTTTGATGGATGTACCTTGGTTATGTGAGATGTTTCCATTATACTGGAACTAATGAAAAATATGTGGGAACCTTGTATTATGCATGCAACTTTTTCTGCAAATCTAACATGATCCTAAAATTAAAAGAAAAAAAAGTATTTAGAGACTTCTCCTTTACCAGTCTTAAAAATGACCCTTAGTACCCTGCAGAGAAACATGCTCTCTGATCGCTCCAATACATCAGGAGCTATTTTGCTCTTTTTGTATACATGAGCAGTTAATAAGCATTACAGAAGTCCAATCTACAACTAGCACAGCAAAGATGCTCTGTAATTAGCATCAGAAATTTTAGATTTGGATTTGTTGTGAGCAGTGAGCTCTTGCATATGTCATTTAACCATTCAGTAGCTGCCCTGCTTGAGGACAGGAAACCCTAACTTGCTCAACTCCGTAGCCTTCAGTAGCACTTCCTGGAGGAATATGGGACAGTGAGTGCTTTAGAGTCAAACACAGTTTAAAATTTCAACTTCCTCACAAACCGCGCATTCACTGTGGGGCAACATGTCTAATGTTTCTGAGTTTCCATTTCTTCACCTACAAAATGAACTGCTGAGATGATGAAATGAGATGGTGATAGTCTATGCAAGGAGAACATCAGTGTCAGGCACAAGTGGGAATATCAGTGCGTTTCCACATAGGGCAGCACCTTTTGCATGGAATGATACTTATTTTTAACTTTGAGATGCTTCTCTAGAACTGAAAATGGGCAAGACTTTGTTCTAAATGTTTTTGAAATGAGAACTCATTTTATTATTTTAACCTTATGAGGCTGTTATTATTATCCCATTTTACCATTGAGGGAAGGGAGGTATAAAGAAGCTAAGTTCTTTGCCAAGTTAGAACAGCTGCTACGTGGAGAGCCTGGGCTTTGTACCCACAAAACTCTGCTCCACGGTCTATGTCCCTAAAACACTAAACTTTATTATAAAAGAACACATTGCATAGTGATGCAGCTACATCACCAGATACCATGCTTGCCTTGTTTATCTTAATCTCCTAAAGGTGCCCAGCTCATAGTAGGTGCACACACACACACTTACTGACTGAGAAAATGCACACTGGCTCCTTAAGAGAATGTATTGATTTGAATATCTGCCAGCTTCTCTCTCAGCAGCCCCACCATGGCAGGAGAAGGGAACAAGAATTTTCCAAGGGTCTCCCTATGCTTTAGTTCTTGTGTTTGAAACGCTGGTCTCAAAACCACCCTGTAAGGGAGGGATGGTGTATTTACGTTTCCTTCTTGTAGAAATCAGAATATACACAGAAAATACTTAACATCAAAGTTGTACAACTTATTGGAAGGATGGGCCGATTTCCAGATGGTCTCTGCTTCCAAAGCTCAGGCCTTTTCTCTAGGCGTATACCAGGTGGCCTCCCAGAGAAGAGCATCACTGATCTTTTGTCATATAAGTGGCTTTTCTTCACTTGATCCAAGTTTCTGCTTATAGCATCTCAGAAAGACTTTCTCTGACCTCTCATATGAGCTGTGCTATATCACTTGCTATCTTTTGCTTTTGCTTTACTCTTTTCTTTACTGAATTTGTCATTATTGGATACTGCATTACATTTGTATACTGTCTGTGCCACATCTAATGGGTAAGTCCTAGGAAGGTGGCCATGGGTCTGCCTCGGTGACCATTGTATTCTAGGGCTGGTAAGAGCACTTGATACAGAGTAGTCATTAAAAACAAAACAAAACACTATTGCTGAATAAATAAATAGACATGGAAAAGATTCTAATAATAATTTGGTATTCTTCTTATGCTTACTTAGTAGTTTCTTTTATTAGTTAGGTAATTCAATAGGGGCAAAGCTATATCTAATAATATAAAACCTATAGGAAACTTGAGTTAACAGTGTTGGTTCCAATCAGGTCAAAGCACAAAGTCCAAGCAACACTGTTAACAACAAGCAGACCAAACACGTGGGATAGGGGTGTCCTCCAAGCAACCTGAGTGGCTGCATCACTGAGTTACTAAACAGAGCTCAGGTTTTATCCCTTTTAAATCTTCATGAGCTTAGAAATGCCCTTCTGCTGCTGATCACAAATTATCTTAATTCAACTCTCATTTTTCCATCAGGAAACAATTGGCCATGATTTATTTTTTATCACTTTATTATACATCTCCTGCAAGACCGAAGCATTGATTTTCCTAAGAGATAATGTTAATAGGATCAATAAACCACGATGAACATGTATCAAAGTGTCATTTCTTCACCCTAACCTGGAGCAGAAGGCCTCTGTTGAAATCTAGCCAGCTCTGGTGACTGGAAAAGTGGTACAAAGGCACCTTTGCTTATGAATTATGAGTGTGCTCAAGCACTCGGATGACCCAGATAACATGCTACACACAGCACTACTGAGGACCCTGTGGGGAGTCTGAAAACCTGAAGTTACATTTGAAAGCTATATTAAATACAGTCTATACTAGGGCCAAAATACGTGAGAGAGGCAGCCAGGGCAAGGGCCATGCACAGGACTAGCTCCTTGGTTGGAATCCTAATTGGAGATATGGCGCCAACTTGGAATAGACAATTTCCCAGGTGGTGTCATTTTTAATTAGCTTTTGGAAGCTTTGTGTTCCAGTGTGTCCAACATACACAGGAAAAGGGATCCAAAAAGCCCGATGTTTAAGGACAAAGCTAAAGGAGCTTTGCAGATTTTTTTGATCAACACAGATATGATCTCATTGTGCCTCTAGACTCCAATGCCATCCAGGTGAATAGGCCTACTGTGTTGGAAATGCACAAGCCAGAACATCCCGCCCAGTTCCAACACCTACAGGGGCTCTCCACAGGTATAATAAAGCACCAAGTCTCCATGACTTTTCAGAGCAAAGTCCTTAGCACATAGTCTCATGGGGACCTGAAAACACGTGTGCTGGAGCAATGATCTTTCCTCCTGTCCAAGCTGACAGTCATTGTGACTTTTACCTATGGCTCAGCTGAATCAGTTGGAGAACTTTTGAACACTAGACTCCTCAGTCCTACTCTAGACATACTGGTGAAGAAGTTGTGGGTAGTGGGGAATTAAAATCTATATATTTTTAATGTGTCCAAGGGATTTAAATAGGTCTCTTCAGCTAACATATATTTTAAAAAGCATTTCTCCAAAATTCCAATGGTTCTCAACCACAGATGCATTTTATCTGAATTATCTGTGAAGCTTTTAAGCAATACGATGTCTGTGTCCCAGTCTAGACCATAGCTCCTTTGCTGTAGGGGAATATTCTTGGCCCCTACCCAGCAGATGACCTAGGGTGCTCCCTTCACAGGTAAATGTATCTTCTGACATTTGCCAACTGTCCCTTGGGAGACAAAAATTACCTGCCTTTTCCCCTAGTGGTAATGCCTCATCATCTTATGTTTTCAAGCTCTTTTTTAAAAAAATTATGTATGTATGTATGTATGTATGTATTTATTTATTTATTTATTGGAGAGGTTTTTGCTATCAGGCGTGTGTGCTTACCAGACAGACAGAGACATAGAGACAGAAAGCGAGAAATCACCCCTCAGCGGGGATGGCCACGTCACAATCCCTTCTCCTCCATTCTCCTCTCAGGATCTTGGGCACGCACGCACATGCGCCCGGCATGAGTTTAAGCCACTGGGTCCGGGACTCGAACTGCAGTTGACTATGTGGGAGTCCAGTGACATGGCCATTATGCTAACTGCTGGTCCTGTTTTCAAGCTGTTTTGAAAACAAAGTTTTCTAGAGGGTGTGTGCACTCATCAGAAAAAACACAGAGAGAGAGCAGAGAGAGAAAGAACTTACCATGGGAGATGATCATGCTATAATCCCTTCTCTGTCTCTCCCTTCTTTTGGGAATTTCAGCATGCACGCACATATGCCTGGCATATTTTTCAAGCTACCAGGTCCGGACTTCGAATCATACAGTTGGCCATGTGGGACTTGGTCACCTAAATCATATGCTATTGGCTGCCCTCAAGATTCTTTTAATGTGTAATCCTTCTTACTTCATTTTCATAACATCCATCCATTCTCTTTTAGTCCCAATCCCTGGTCATTTTGGATAATATGTATATCTTCGATATAGAGAGGTACACCATGTTTCAAGAAGATACCAAGTACGTATTCCGAGGAAGAGACCAGCCAGCCTATATACATTGTATTACATGCTCATGCCCAGATTTGCATTTGCATTGATTTAAATAGTTCACAAAAGGTAACAGACAACTAATAATAAATTAATAATGAGGTTTTCGTCATTTTTTCCCAAGATTTTTACTATAGGGTATGTGTACTTGCTGGAGAGACACAGAGAGACAGAGAGACAAAAAATGATAAATCATCCCCTGGGGGGTATGGCCACACTGTAATACCTTCTACATTCTCTTCCTGGGATTTTAGGCACTTGTGCACACATACCTGACGTGAGTTTCAAGCCACTGGGTCCAGGACATGAACCAGTTGACCACATGGGAGTCTAGTGCCTTAACCACTATGCCACCTGCTGACCCTATCATTAGCAATTTTTTGAAAAGCAAATTTAAGAAACCAAACACATTTTTTTTTCTCTACCAAACTGACAAAACAGACTCACTCATTGAATATCCCATGAGTGTCTACAATGTGCCAGCAATAAGCAATAGAGACGAGATAGTTGCCATTCTAGAGTTTATAGTCTGGAAGGGGAGGAAAAGAACATGCAAGTTTATACATCACAATAAATTCAGATGGTCTTAAATGCCATTAAAGAAACAAGGGAGGTGATGTGGGATGGAGAAGATAGGGTGACAATGGGCTGCTTGGAAAACTGTAGAAGGACACAGTAAAACTGACATTTGAACACAAAACTGGTGCTGTCACACTGCTGGTACACGACAATTGGTCCAGCCTTCTAAGAAAGTAATTTTTCAATATATGTCTGGCATGAAAGTAACATGATTTTATCCAATGATTTAACGGATATGGGACATCTCTGAAAACATGCCCCATCAATGTCAGTACTGGGAAAGTATACCAAGGAAATTACCAAAATAACATAAAATATCCCAACAGTACAAATACTTCACCATATTTTATAAAACTACAGCCTACTAAATTGTCAAAGGGGGATAGTTAGATAAATTCTGATATTTTCAATATAATGTGGGGAATGTTTAAGATATCATGTATATGACATGAGCAGATGGCATAATGGTTATGTTGCTGGACTCCCATATAGTTGACCATAGTTTGAGTCCCAGACCCGGTGGCTTGAAACTCACACCAGGCACATGTGTGTGCGTGCCCAAAATCTCAAGAGGAGAATGAAGGAGAAGGGATTGCAGTGTGACCATCCTCCCTGAGGGGGTGATTTCTCTCTTGTCTCTCTTTCTCTCTCTCTCTCTCCGGCGAGTGCATGTACCCTATAGAAAAAAATCTTTCTAAAAAATATAATAAAATAAACAATTATTGTGTAAAAAGGTTATATTGTATAGAAATGCTTCATATATAGTCTAAGGAAAAATGGTTACAAATTTTTCTACATATTGAATATATATATATAGGAGTTGGTGTGAAAAAGAAAAAAACAAGAAAAATTTAGAGAAAATTTAACAAGATAATAGCAATGATTGTCAGCATTTGTTTTAAAATAGGATTTCCTTTTTTTATTTTTCAGTTTTCCAAGTTTTCAGATTCACTTTCTAAGTAATTATGAAAATAATGTTTCAGACTTCTGATTACCTTGTTTGCTAAAATTTTTACCTATGTGAGCTGATTCTGATTCCTTCCCTGAGGTTTGGTTTAAATGCTCAGTCAAGCAGCCTTCCCTGTTCGAGTCCCAGCCATGATTCACTGCTCTCTGCCCATTGATTCCAAGACATTCTCGTGTTCCTATTACAAGCTAAACTATGTCCCCTCAGATTCCTACGGTGGAGAACCCAGTACCTCAGAATGTCACTGTATTTGGACACAGACCTTTAGAGAGGTACTCAAGTTAAAATGAGGCTCTTAGGGTGGGCCCCAGTGCAATCTGACTCGTGTCCTCATAAGAGGAGAAACCTGGACACAGAAACAGCCTCCAAGAATGTGCCCCTACACAGAGGAAAGACCATGTGAGGACTAAGTGAGAAGGTGGTCCTTTGTACTCCAGGAAATCAAGCCCAGAAACCAAACCAGCCAGCATATCAACATTGAACTTTCGGCCCCAGAACTATACGAAAAGAATATTCTGTTGTTAAGCCACCTAGTGTGTGGTATTTTTGTTATGGCAGCCCTCACAAACTAAGACATCCCCTATTGTAGTTCAATAGAGTTATAGTTAGCAATGTATTAGGTTGTCAGGAAAGTCATGCCATATTTTTCTATGCAAAAAAATGCATCATGACTTTCCTGATCACCCAGTACTTATTTTCCCATTCCACCAACTACTTTGCCTATTGAGCATTAAGTCTATGCTTTATTTGTCTTTGTATCTCACTCCAGTGTCTTTTACAGCTCCTTACACATGATAGTATTTCGATAGATCTTGGACAAAATGAATTTTCTTAATTTTTTTTCTTTAATCAATCTAGGGACATAATATCTATAGAATTTTATTTATTTTTTTTTCAGAGAGATTTTTTGCTATAGGGTGTGTGCACTGGCTGGAGAGACAGAGAGATGAAAGT
>NW_006160205.1:3385493-3418632 GCF_000334495.1 Tupaia belangeri chinensis | reverse complement strand
CCCCTCCCCCCCGAGGATGGCCATGCCACAATCCCTTCTCCTCTATTCCTGTTTCTAGATTTGGGGCACGCACGCACACACACCTGGCATAAGTTTTATGACACTGGGTCTGGAACTAAAATCACAATTGACTATGTGGGAGTTGGGTGATGTAACCATTATGCTATCTGCTGGTCCCCAGAATTTTAAATAAGTAGAAAAACAACTTAAGTGAGAAATAATTCAAAGGGAAGATTGGTATCTTAGGACAAAAAAATTAGTTCATAGAAATTATCTATAAAATATTTACATAATCATAAGTTACCTTTACTCCAAAACAAGCACATGAAATGGTTCAAAAACTATACAACTGTGAAGCCCATTAACACATTTGCATTGAATGTCTACAGTATTAAATTCTCTTTTAATGTCTATATAAACATCATAGATGCATTTTAAAGGGAATAATTTGGCAAATAGCTGTTATAAATTCTGTATAAACTCATCTTTGAATATGTTCTAACTCTGACATAAATCATTGTGTATTATGTTTTTACTTTCTAATTTTATATTTTAATTCAAATAAGCATGTCTTTCATCTCAAATTTTTCAAACATTTAGATCCTTGAATTTCAAAGCTTGGTCTGTAAAACAAAAGCTTTGGCATCACCTGAAAGTTCATTAGAAATGCATAATTTTAGACCTCATTCTTATCTACTGAATGACAATTTGCTTTTTAATGAGCTCACCAGATGATTGGTAATGTTCATCACAGTTTGAGAAACACTGTGCTAGAATATGGAGTCTTAGGGTCAAATGACCTGTTCAACTTTTCCATCTTTTGTATCTAAAAAGATGAAAAGATCAGAATTTTCCAGAGTTACAACCAGTGCTGTTATAAAATTCTTCATGGTCTCTGCATTGTTGTTAGGCAAATGGAGAATAATGACAACCAGCAGGATCATTTTGAATTTAGAAACTGTCCCTCGTTTAGTTTTCTGGGTCTTTCTGTAACTTGAAGACAGTGTCCTAGATAGGGGGATGGATGGTGTAAAAAAATCCAGTGTCTGTTAAATAAATCACAAAGTCGATAAAAAAAAAAATAGGTGAAGGTACAATAAAAAACTCTTCACAATGTCTCTGAAATGACTTACAGTCAACCTAAATATTACAGTCTACTTTTAAAAGTCCTGCATTTCAGGATAACAATGAAGGTGAGTGTTACACTCACTTTTCTTTAACCCAAGAAGAATCAAATGCCTTTTTTAAAAAGGTGCTGCAGTCTCCTAGTAGTAGTAAATAAATATTCAAATGACTACAAACAAAAAAAACCTCAATGATACACAAAGACAAAATATTGACTCTTCCTTTTTACCTACCTCCAGGCACCAATCTCACAGAATTCAATTGTATTTATGGCTCATGAACAAACATAATGGTAAAAATGCTCTGTGGATATAAAAACATTTCTTCCCAGGGGCTTAAGCTGCATTCTAGACATTATCTCATTAATTGCTCCCTTAAATCTTTCTCATTGATTTTTATATTTTTTGAACCAACAAGTTCACTATTTTTTGCATATGAAAGAAAGAGTTCACTTCAGTTAGAATTGGAGATCTTAGCATCTTTTAAAACACTGACATTCTATCTTAACAGACAAGGAGTTACTGGAGTGGCATCAAAAAAGCCAAAGTGACCAGAGAGCATTATTTATGTATGAATCAGCCAAAAGCTCGGAGGATGTCTTGGGCAGATCATATCAGGAATGTAAATACCTGACTAATCTACCTTGGCTGTATCAACCAGGAAAGATGTGTCTGAAGATTAGAAATGTGCAAACCTCTCATTTGAAAGGGAAAACAAAATGACTGCACTGTATACATTATTAAATAAGTTGTCTGACAAAACGATGCTGTGATCACTCGAGACCAGCAGGGATTCACCAAGAGTGAGGTCATTCCAAACCAGATGCATTCCTGATGTAGTCAGAATTACAGGTTTGGTAAAAGAAGAGTACACTTACATGCCATAAGATTCAGCTAATAATAACAGCTAGTCTTCACTGAGCACTTCCTAAGTCCCAAGTCCCAAAGCTGTTCCCAAAGAAGTCACCTGGTACTCTTTCCAGCAAACCTGATTTGCTTGTGAACTGTATAGCGATCACCCAGTTGGGATTTTGGTGGGCACGCATGCACACATGCATACCATGTCTTTCTCAAGTTGCCAGGACCAAGATTCTAACCACGATGAGCCATGTAGGATCTGGCTCCTTTAATCACTAGACAACAGGCCAGCCCAACAAAGAAGGATTTTTTTTTGTTGTTGAGAGTTTGTTTTTGCTACAGGGCACATACACTTGCCAGAAGACAGAGAGAGACAGAGAGACAGAAAGCCAGAAATCGCCAGGGGACAGAGAGAGACAGAGAAACAGAAAGCCAGAAATCACCCCCCAGGGGGATGGCCATGCTACAATTCCTTCTCCTTTCTTCTCCTCTCAGGATCTTGGGCACACACACACACACATGCCCAGCATGAGTTTAAGCCACCGGGCCCAGGACTCAAACTGCGGTCAACCACATGGGAGTCCAGCAACATAGCCATTACACCATCTGCTGGTCTCTAAGGAAGTATATTCTGACACATGACACAACACAGGTAAACTTTGAGTACACTGTGCTATGAGAAATAAGTCACCAAATGATAAATACTATATGATTCCATGTATATCAGGCATGTAGAATAGTGAATTTATGGAAACAAATGGTAGAATGATGGGTACCAGGGACTGAGAGGATGAAGGGAGTGGAGAGTTGTTGTTCAATGGATATAGAGTTTAAAAGCTGAACATTCTGGAGATTGGTTGCATACAGGGTATATAATGAAGCTGCATACTAATGCTACTAAGCCGTATACTTAAAAATGGTTAAGGAGGTGAACTTTGGGCAGCTGGCATGATGTAGTGGCAACAATTGTCTCCCTCCCTACAACTGTTCTACATTCCACTTCTGAACATGCAGGGGAGCGCAACATGCAGCCACCCCTCCTGTTTCCTTCCTCCCTTTCAGGGCTTATTTTCATCCCTCTTTAAAAGTCTCCTCCTTCTCTTCAAAGCTCTTTTCCCCACAAAAGTTCCTAAAGGCCATGCAAGGCTAATCCCCCCACTTCTGTGGATGGGTTCCATATTGCAGGAAAAAGGATGGGGAGGCTCCTCTCTATCCTTCCCCTCTCTCTCTGTCTTTCTCCACTGAGTGCATGTGTTCTCTGGCTAATTTTTTAAAAAAGGAATAAAGAAGTCTATAAATTCTAAATAATAGTTTGTTGGTCTCTATCAAGGTTAATGTAATAAAAAGAATGAAAAGACAAAAGATAATATTTTCTCTATCATTTATTTACTATGAGAACATCTTTTTATTTTGAGAGAGATTTTCGCTATAGGGCGCGTGCGCTCGCCAGACAGACAGAGAGAGACATAGAGACAGAAAGCGAGAAATCACCCCCCAGGGGGGATGGTCACGCCGCAATCCCTTCTCCTCCATTCTCCTCTCGGGATCTTGGGCACGCACGCACACGCGCCCAGCATGAGTTCTAAGCCACCGGGTCCGGGACGCGAACCGCGGTCGCCTACGTGGGAGTCCAGCGACATAGCCATTACGCTAACTGCTGGTTCCCTGAGAACATCTTTTGATACCATACTAAGACTCAACTCTTTCATCTGTAAAAAAAGGTTGGTAATACCTATTTTTGCCCACCCTATAAGCCACCATGAGACTCCAAACAGCTGGCAAGGTTTATAAATTTTAAATTCATCTTTGAGTTTGCTTCATCCATGTCCATGGCTTTTACTACCATTTATATGTTTTTTGTTTCCTTAGTCTAGATTTCACGTTTACATGATTCTCTCAAATTTATGCATCAACTGCCTCTATTTGGGGACCCAAAATTTGGAATGTTCCACATTGGATTCATTATTCCCTCCCTCACTCCCATTTATCCTCTAAAAATTCTTATTTTGTTCAATGGCACTATTCCCAAATTAGTTACATTTTCTCCTTTATTCCTGATATCCACCTCTAATCAAAGGGAAAGTCCCATCTGTCCTCTCACTCACCCTTGCATTTATTATTTCTTTTGTATGAAATCTCTTGCTTGGAGTCATTTCCTTGCCAACTCGTAGTCTCCCTGCAGGGCTAAGCTTATATTCTACCAGCTCCAGAAAGCCTTCCTTGACGTTGCCAGTCTCTCATCAGGTCTGCATCCAATGTGCTCCAATTAATTGCTCCATACTGCCCTGATCACTTATTTATATGGGAACTTGATGTTTGTTAGAACTCTTCATTAGCCTTCAAACCCAGAGGGAAAGATTTAAACTATGTCTATTTTACCTCTTTGTCACATAAACCTTTTCTGTTGGCCTACTGTAAACCAGGCATTAAGAAGGTGGGTTAACAAAACAGATCCCTGTCCTCACAAGGCCTGCCATGTGGATGGGATATAGACCAAAAAAAAGTTCTATGAAAATTTCTGAGATAGATAAATGCAATCTTGATCACTATCCACCACTGGATTCTGGATAGACAATATTGGTGGGAGAGGACCTACCTTGACTGAAAAATTATCAAAGTCCTCTCTATAAAGTTGTCATTTTCAGCAGAAACTGGTAGTTAGAAGAAACCAGCCATGCCTTGGGCAGACAAAAAAGTGTCTTGACAAAAGAAATAGTTTAAATGAAGATCTGAAGGCAGAAAACAACTTAAGGAGGTTTAAAAATGGAAACAAATCCCGTATGGTGGGCCAGCAAGTGGCATAGTGGTAAATGCGCTAGACTCCCACATGGCCGACTGTGGTTTGATGTGTGCGTGCCCAAGATCCTGAGTGGAGAATGGAAGAGAAGGGATTATGGTATGGCCATAACCCCTGGAGGGTGATTTCTCACTTTTGGTTTCTTTGTCTCTCTGTTTCTCTGGCAAATGCCCGTACCCTATAGCAAACAATATTTCTCAAAACAAACAAAGAAACCAATATGGCTACTACACAGAAAAAAAGTGAAAAAGGGCTCGCTGACGCAGGGTAATTAGGCATGTGCTATGTTCTGTGCTTTTAATTTAATCAAGGGATTAAGCTCAATGGAGATCTGTGAGGGTTTTAAGCAAGAAATGAACATGACTCAATTGAACTTTTTAAAAAAAGATCACTCTGCTCAACATCTTACATTGAAAACCAGTAGTCAAGGAGGAATGTTCAAGCATTCCACTTGCTTTTCCTATATAAACTATATTTTGGGGTAACTAAAAGGTCCCAGTTGATGAAAAAAAGGTTTTAACAGGGGCCAGCAGGTGGCATACTGGCTAAGGTTCTGGACTCCAACATGGATGACTGTGGTATGAGTCCTGGGCCTGGGAGCTTGAAAATCACACTGGGCACGTGCCCCAAATCCCAAGAAAAGGAAGGAGAAGGGATTACGGCATGACCATCCCCCCAGGGGTGATTTCTCACTTTCCGTCTCACTGTCTCTCTCTGGCAAGTGCATGTACTCTATGGAAAAAAATTTTTAAAAGTCCTTTACAGAATACTTCCTGTTACTAACTACAAATAAAGAGGCAGGATTATAAAAATACCACTTACAAAGCCCAGATGAAATAATTTTTTTAAACAACAATCACCAATGGATAAAACTACTAAATGAAGATTGAATGGGATCTTTCCTATGCAGGGAAATAAGAAAGCCACTTCCAGAACTCACTAACCAGAGCAAAAGTGAATTGAGGTACTATGAAGTATACAGACAGGGTACTTCAAAATATTTGTGGAGTAACAAATAAAAAGTACAAGTTCATTTTAGTGAAAAATAATATTGAAATCCCTGCATAGTTTCTTCATAATGTGCATTTTCTATAAACTTTTGGAAGAGCCCCTATATTTTTGCCAAAGAGGAAGAAGGCAAACACTACCATGTGAAATCTAACAGGCAAATCCAGAAAACCACAGTACTTCTAAGACATTCTTTAGGACAAATGACCCAGTTTCTTCAAATCCATAGTATGGAAAATAAGAGATTATTCAGTATTTAGAAACCTAAGAAATACAACAAAAAATTATTATATTTGCAGACCTTGTTTGACCCTTGGATGAAGTAAATAGACCCAAAAAAGTCATTTCTTGGGACCAGCAGTTGGCATAATGGCTATGTCACTGGACTCCCACGTAGTCAATTGTGGTTTGAATCCCAGACCTGGTGGCTTAAACTCACGCTGGGCGTGTGTGCGTGCATGCCCAAGATCCCGAGAGAATGAAGAAGAAGGGACTGCAGCATGGCCATCCCCTTGGAGGATGATTTCTCACTTTTGGTCTCTCTACTCTCTCTGTCTTTCTGGCAAGCGCACGCCCTATAGCAGAAACTTCTCAAAAAAAAAAAAAAGTCATTTCTGAACTAAGGAGGAAAATTTTGAATGTGACTAGATACTAGAATTATTGTTAATTATGCAATAATAATGTTAAAAATTAAGTTAAAATGGAATCATAATTATGTTTACAACTGTAAAATTTTAGATTTGCATAATGAAATACATAGGTATAAAATAATGACAGCTAGGATTTTCTTCAAAATACTCCAAAGATTGGGGTTGAGGAAATAAGCATATTGAAATCCTAATAATTTAGAAATTTAAAAACTTGAAGCCAGCTTGTGGCATGGTGGTTAAGGTGGCTTGCTTTCTCACTTTCCCTCTCTCTCTCTCTCTGTCACTCTCGGGTGAGGATACAAGATTTATAGCAAATTAATAATAACAATAAATTAAATAACATAAACAATTCTTTTAAAAAAGAATTATTTAACATTTATTTATTTATTTATTTATTTATTTATTTATTTATTTTTAATTTGACCAGAGAGGGACAGAGAGAGAGAAAGAAAAATTGAAAAAGCAAGCCGCTGGTTCCGGGACTCAAACTGCAGTTGGCCATGTGGGCATCCAGCGCCCTTAACCACCACACCACCTGCTGGCCCCCTAAAATAAATAATTATTTTAAAAAACAAATTAAAAAAAAATCACCTAGCATGTTGAGGAGGAAGAGTTGGAAAGGCATCAGTGTAGAAAAGAAACCACTGCTGTGGTCTACGTGGGAAGTGAGCAGAGCTTGGACAGAGTGCAGCAGCTCAGAGTGAGTGCTTACCAAAGACTTGTTAAATGAGGAAATGACAATGATACATTTTTCTCTCTCTCACACACACACACTTTTTTTAAACAAACTGCCAAAGGGTGAATATACTAGCCAGAGAGGGAGAGACAGAAAGACAAAGAGAGAAAGGGAGAAAGCACTGCCTTGTGGGCATGGTCACATTACAACCCTCCTTCATCCTGTCAGGGTTTGAACATGCATGCACATGTACCCAGCATCTTTTTCAAGCTACCAGGGCTGGGATTCAAACCATAGTCAGTCATCCAGGATCCAGGTCCCTTAACCATACACATCCAGGTGCCAGCCCCATACACATTTTAAAAAACAAATTTCAGAAAGTAGAATGTGTTTGTTATCAAAATCACAAAAACTTCAAAATGAAATTTAACAAGAAAAGGCTCCTAGGACTCTTTGGGTCATATTTTGCCCAAAAAATTCTTTCCCAGCTGTTTGCTCATAGTACATTGAATTCAAACATTAGGGCTGGTTGCCTCTTTTCATAAAAATTGTTGCTGAGAAGCCAAGGAGGCCCAAGCTCTTCAGTAGCTCTGAAGCGGGGAACGGAAGGTGTGATGGTTTACATCTCAAATGGACGAGTATCAGACAGCTGGAGTCAGTCCCCCTGGAGGTTATCTTTGATAACAGATTTTTTCTGGGGAATGGCCAAGTTTGTAGTTTTGTTTTTCAAAACTCTGCTTCAGCAAGATGTGAGAAAGAGAAAAGGCTATGGAAACTCATCTGATTCCAGATATGATGATGGAAGAGGGCCACCCGGAAACCCTCCCCGAAGAATGGGTCGAATCAGTCACCTGCGTGGCCCTAGTCCTCCTCCAGTGGCTGGTGGATGAGGAAGGTAAATGTCTGCTCTAAGAAGCAGACAACTGGTCGTGCACATCCATAAGCTGGAGGAAGCCATCAGGAAGGAGAGGTCTGACTACGCCAGACAAGTTAGATGAATGTGCCCATCCGAACCAGGATTGCTGTGTCCTCACAGATGAATGAGATCATGCTGGGAATTCCCTCTACAGGGATCTGGCCTGATTGATACACAGTTCTATAAATGCATATGTTTGTCTCATTATCTTTTTTGTATAGTTGATTAAAGAACTGGTATAGTTTTTTTTTAAAAAAATACTGGTATAGTTTTAATAAGTAAATATGTTTAGGTTGCAGAAAAAATTGTTGCTGAGGGTCCTTGGTTTGTAGTGACTACACTGACTGTTTTCTCAAATAATTAAACATTATAATAATGTATTTAATATTAAACAAAATAATCACTTAGAGCAATGACTCTCTTTACATGATTCATGTGGCAAAGCGTTCTACTGGAGTACACAAGTGTAAAGTCATTTCACTGTGTGTAGACGTGCACATATCTAAGCCTCTTACTCATGGCTCCAACATTATTTTCTTAAGACCCTTGTATTTGACTAAATTTAAGATTTAGTATTCTGCTTTTGTCCTTTGTCCATTTCATTCCATAGAAAATTCAACTGAATGATCTCAGCCTTGTTTGATGAAATCCTTATTTTTTTTGTTTTTGTTTTTTTGTTTTGTTTTGTTTTGAGAGGTTTTCGCTATAGGGCACGTGTGCTCGCCAGACAGACAGAGACAGAGACAGAAAGCAAGAAATCACCCCCCAGGGGGGAATGGTCACGCTGCAATCCCTTCTCCATTCTCCTCTCAGGATCTTGGGCATGCACGCACACGCGCCTGGCGTGAGTTTTAAGCCACTGGGTCCGGGACGCAAATCGCGGTCGACTACATGGGAGTCCAGCAACATAGCCATTACACTAACTGCTGGTTCCCACCAAATCCTTGTTTGATGTTAACTGCAATTTGAACTAAACCCAACTGTTGTGGCTAGACTGGAAGACCTGAGAGACCAGGGCTCTCCTTCCCAGCAAGACTATGACTTATGCAAGACTCCTTTACACGAAGGCAAATTTGGCCACTTTCCCAGAGGGTGAGCTTAAATTTTTTACTTTACTGAATTGTTGATTCTGGGAAATGTTTTCTTTCTTATATATTGCTATATTAAAAAACAAATGAGAGACCAAGTGGCAGAATTAGAAAACTACCATTTGACAGCCTCCAAATGAAATAACTGATTAGGTCAGCAATCATCATGAAACAAAATTATTAGGTCTAAGGTACTACTCAAAATGACCAGATGTCTAGTTTTTCAGGGTACAGAAAGTCTGTGAAGGGAAGGTGATCTGAGGCCTGGAGAGAAGGAGGTACATAAAATGGTGAGACAAATGTTTGGGGTTCAATGAGGCCCCAGGAAGCGTGCAGCAGAATAGTCATCTGAGTCTTTCTGACCTTGAGGATGAAAAATGATCATTTCTGTTTAATAGCATTGGCTACAAACACTCTGACTTCCAAAGTCACCCCTTAGGAATCCACTCTAGTCAAATAAAGGGAGAAACAAACCCAAGTATCCAGTAATAGGAGTTTTGCTTAAAAATGACTTTAGATCTGTGCAATGAATCACATTGTAACCATTACAAAGAAGATAGGACTATATTCGCTGACCTTAAATAATGTCTGTTTGGTATTTAAGTTAAAAAAACAAAAGCCAATGAACCAACATCATTCATATTCAAATTCTATTTTTATATAGTGTAGCCTATTTTTACCTGGAAACTTTTGAAAGAATTTACACTAAAAGGCAAAAGATATTGTGAGGGGATAGTATGTCTTATATTCTCTATTTTCTTTTGCTAATTTGATTTTCTAATTTTCTAAACTATATTCTTCATACAGTAAAAAAGGTACACACATTCCTATAACAGAACTTTTAGATGGAATACTGAATTGGGAGGAACAACAGAAAAGACATACTTTGGAAAAATGAAGGAAAAAGTGGTTTTCAAAGTGAACTCTCTTTCTGAGGCATCAGGATATATAAAAAGATTTTTCAAACTATAGCACATTGTTTCATGGGCGTAAGAACTGAATTTGTGGGAGAAGAATGATGAAGGGGTTTGTCCGTGTTGCAATATTGTGTTAGGATCATGGTTTTAATTAATTTCTTCATTGCAGAATTTCTCAGAACCTTGACTATATTAATGTTTATAGTAAGTTTCGAGAAGGAGAATTACTTTTTGGTTATTTACTTCTCTCCCTCTCTTTTCTTACAACCACTAATAATGTGTTAGGATACAGTTTGGGGAATCCTGATCCGATAAAACAACTGGGGCAGATGTAATGAGACTTGATCTCTATTTTGGTGTCATCAAATCATGAGAAGTAGCCATTTTCTTGAGACTCAGCTTCATTTGTAAAACGAGTCCAAGGAAACCTAACTTTATATATTGAAGCATTGCAGATAACATTTCCATTGGTGTAAAGCTTTTCAATTTCTGAAGCAACTTTTCTGTATTTGCTGTCTTAGGAGATGTTCCAAATGAAATGTTTCTGAAAGTGCTTTGGAAGTCTAAAATATACAAGTTAAAAATCATGTTTAATAATAGTGACATTGCTGGGAACCAGCAGTTTAGCGTAATGGCTATGTTGCTGGAATCCCACATAGTCGACCGCGGTTCGCGTCCTGGACCTGGTGGCTTAGAACTCAGGCCGTGCGCATGTGCATATGTGCCCAAGATCCCGAGAGGAGAATGGAGGAGAAGGATTGCGGCATGACCATCCCCCCTGGGGGGTGATCTCTCGCTTTTTGTCTCTATGTCTCTCTCTGTCTGGCGGGTGCGCGCGCCCTATAGTGAAAACCTCTCCAAAAATATATATATATAAATAAATAATAGTGACAGTGCTCATGATATATTACCATGTAATTCAAGGTAAGAAAGTTTCTCCTGCAAAGAACCAGATAGTAAATAGTTTGGGCTTCATGGCTTTGTGACTTCTGCTATGACCATTCAACTGTGCCACAGTACATGAAACCAGTTGTGCATGATACCTGAGGCAGCGGGAGTGGCTGTATTTTGCATAGGCTGTGTTTTATTTACAAAAATAGTCAGTAGGTTGGGGACCAGCAGTTAGAATAACGGCTATGTTGCTGGACTCCCATGTAGTCAACTGCGGTTCGCGTTCCTGACCTGGTGGCTTAAACTCATGCCGGGCACATGTGCGTGTGTGCCCAAGATCCCGAGGGGAGAACAGAGAAGGGATTGTGGAGTGGCCATCAACCCTGGGGGGGTGATTTCTCGCTTTCTGTCTCTATGTCTCTCTCTGTCTGTCTGGTGAGCGCATGCGCCCTATAGCAAAAAAAAAGCCTCTCCAAAAAAGAAAAAAAAAAAATAGTCAGTGGGTTGGATTTGGCCCACGGTCTATAGTTTGACAACCCCAGATAATCCACTAAGGGGACACACTGAGAGCTTAATTTTGACATGGGTTTCATGAAATAAATAAACTTTTTGTTTCCATCAAGAAAAAGAGATTTCTTAACCAAGTCTATTTCATTAACTGGAATAAATATGAATCTGTTCTGACATCTCCTCCAAAAGAAGAAAGTGAGGAAGAAAAAAAAGCCCCAAATTGTGATGAAGAACAAGGGGACATGTACACTAATTTAGACCATATTAAACCAAATTTGGACTGTTTTCTGATTAAAATTAGAAACAGTAAATAATTCTTGTTAGTAATTTGAAGGAGGCTAGCTCTTTCTAAGTGTGTTTATTTTTAACATCATTACTTATCATCTGTGAAGGGAAAGATATACAAAACTTGTCCCAATTAATTAAAATAAATAAGCTCTTAGAGAAAAAAATGTAGAGTTTTAGAATAGCTCTTTAGACTGTGTTGACGTATATTGATTCATTATATTTCAATACATATTTTAAAATTTTAATTTAATACACATTTATAATATATAATATCACATATATTTAATACATATTAATTTAATACTTTTTTTTTTAATTCGCCAGAGAGTGTGTGAATTTACCAGAGAGAGATAAAGAGAGATGGAGAGGAACAAGCAGCCTCCATGGTGAATGGTCATGCTATAATCTCTTCTCCTCCATTTCTCTATCCTTTCAGGGTTTTGGTCATATACGCAACATGCTTGGCATGTTTCTCAAGCTACTGATCCCAAGACTAGAATCACATGGTCGGTCATGTGGGATCCAGTTTCTTTAACTACCACGCCATGAGCTGGCCTGACACATACCAATACTTTAACTGTTGGACTAAATTACTAGAATTCTAGCTATTTAATAAAATTAGCAAGCAAAAAAAAAAGTTCAATTACTTAAACCTTTTGCATTTCAATATGTTATAGATTTTAACCTTATTAAGACTTTAGTACAGATTTACAGTTTCTAAATATGTATTGGGTCATCGAAAAAGTTATGATGAGTTTCTGCATAGAAAAATATGTCATGACTATGATCCAATATCTTCAAGTTGGAATTCCCTCTGTCCTTCCACCTGTATTTCTTTTCTTTCTTTCTTTTTTTGTTTTGTGAGAGGTTTTTGCGATAGGGCACGTGCACTTGCCAGACAGACAGAGACAGAGAGACAGAAAGCGAGAAATCACCCCCCAGGGGGGATGGCCACACCACCATCCCTTCATTCTTCTCTTGGGATCTTGAGCACACATGCACACACGCCCAGTGTGAGTTTAAGCCACCAGGTCTGGGACTTGAACCACAGTCGACTACATGGGAGTCCAGCAGCATAGCCATTACACTAACTGCTGGTCCCATCCTTCCACCTGTATTTCTTTTCTTTCTTTCTTTTTTTTTTTCTGGAGAGGTTTTTGCTATAGGGCACGTGCACTTGCCAGACAGACAGAGACAGAGAGACAGAAAGCGAGAAATCACCCCCCAGTGGGGATGGCCACATCACAATCCCTTCTCCTCCATTCTCCTCTCGGGATCTTGGGCACGCATGCACGCACATGCGCCCGGCGTGAGTTCAAGCCACCGGGTCCGGGACGCGAACTGCGGTCAACTACGTGGGAGTCCAGCAACATAGCCATTATGCTAACTGCTTGTCCCAGCCACTTGTATTTCTTTAGATCATACGTGAGTTTCGTGTTTGTGTAATAAAATCAACTGATACATTGGTTAAAATTCTAAATTTTGGCTGAGACAGATGCCATAACAATTTCACGTCCACCTTTGTGTAATGACAGAAAAATTAACCTGTAATGCTCATTTCATTTTATCAATGTGAATAAAGTCAATGGCATTTTATCATTAAGCTCCTAGAAAGCGCAGGCAATATTTTAAAGTCATATCCTCAGAGGCCAGCAGGTGGCATGGTGGTTAAGGTGCTGGACTCCTACATGGCCAAGGGTGTTTGAGTACTTGACCCGGTGCCTTGTTTTCTCACTTTTCCTCTCCCTGTTTCTCTCTGGTGAGCATACATGCCCTACAGCAAACTTAAACAATAATAATAATGACTAAATAATTTTTTTAAATTACAATAAAGTTATAGCCTTGGAATCTAATGTATTGCTTATATATTACAGTCATTCATTGAAAGAACAGCTGGATTGATAAATGAACCATCTTCTCCAAATAAATTATAAAAGCTTTGAAGGGAAGGGACAGGACTGGTAATAAATATATGAGAGACTTCAAAAAGTTTGTAGAAAATGGAATTGGGGGACCAGCAGTTAGCGTAATGGCTGTCCTTGGACTCCCATGCAGTCAACCAAGGTTCGCTTCCTGGACCCGGTGGCTTAAAACTCACGCCAGGCGCATGTGCGTGCATGCCCAAGATCCCAAGAGGAGAATGGAGGAGAAACCTCTCAAAAAAAAAAAGAAAAAAAAAAGAAAAGAAAATGGTATTGGAATGAAAGCATAAGGTTTTTTGGTGCAAAAGATATCTAAATTCTATCCATAGTTTGCTCACAATACATATTTTACATGAATTTTTTTTTTTGGAGAGATTTTTGCTATAGGGCACGTGCGCTTGCCAGACAGAGAGAGAGAGACATAGAGACATCCCCAGGGGAGATGGTCACGCCGCAATTCCTTCTCCTCCATTCCCCTCTTGGGATCTTGGGCACCCACGCACACACACCCGGCGTGAGTTTTAAGCCAACGGGTCCGGGATGCGAACCGCGGTTGACTACCTGGGAGTGCAGCGACATAGCCATTACGCTAACTGCTGGTCGCCATGAAATTTTTTAAGATCTTCTTGTGTACTTATTTGAATTTTATACTTAATAAAAGATAATTCATTCTTATACTCTTAAATTCTAAAAATAAGCTTAAGACATAGATGGTGAATCTCAATGAAATGAGAATTCCAAATGAAAATTCCAAGATTTGGATAGTAACCTATATATATATATAACTGATTACAGAAAAGGAATGTTAAAATGATAATGAACACAACACTAAGTTTATAGAACACCAGAATATCCCCAACTGAAAATCATTAAAGATAAAGAAATGACGCTATAAAAGTTTTCTGAGTATAATTATTACCATTTTTTAAAAATAAGGAGTTCAAATCTGCAAATTAAAATGAAGTGAAGCAAGTAAATACCTATCTTGATATTTTAGACAAGATAAGTTGCTATTAGCGAGGAATTTTAAGCAGTGGGGAAACAACAGGAGGGTGAGGTGAGCAAAATATGTCACGACCAATGGCTCACAGTAAACAATAAGCACTCTGTTTTCTACTTTATGTTTTCCTCATGGAGGTGGTCCAAAAATGTACTTGTCACCTGGATGAGTTTGGTGGGAAACAATTGTATTTGTAAACATAACATTTGAGCATAGAACTTTTCTTTTTCAAAAGAAATTTTTTTTAATCCAGGAAAAAATACTTTTAACTTTAAAAAAAAAAATGCCAAAGGGCTTGTGCACTCACCGGAAAGAGAAATCACCCCCCTGGGGCATGGTCACATGGCAATCCCTTCTCCATTTCTCCCTCTTTAGGGGATTTTGGGCACATGCACGTGTGTATCAGGTGTGCTTTTCAAGCCGCCAGGTCTGAGATTTGAACTGATCGGTTGGCCATGTAGTATTAGCTCCTTAACCACTAGACCACGACTGGTCCCAGGAATGATTAACTTAATTCCTAAGTTTTCTTTTAATTTTACAACTGTTTGGAGAATTTTTTTTACCTTATTTCCATTTATTGCTCCTTATGAAAATGGAGTAAAGCACTGGAAAACAGGAAGTTACATTCACACTGAAATAACCTGTCATTTGCTGATTTCACTTTTTGCTGAAAGTTTCAAAGAACTATACAATCATGTCATGGTCTATTATATGCCTCCAATGCTTCTTGTATCTATAAACCCCCATACTCACTCACTCTGTACCTTAGTATTCTGCGCTGCACAAACACATACATAAAAATACAGACAAATAATGACAACAGCAACACAGACATAAGGCTTGCAATCTTACAGATCAGGTAGCCAAGATTACATTAAATTGGAGACATCTGTTTTGTGGTTCAGAGGCTGTGTGACAAATATATAAAACACATGTTCTTGTTTCTAAAAAAAAAAAAAAAAAAAAAAAAAAAAAAAAAAAAAAAAAAACAAAAAAAAAAAACCCTCCGGGGAGAAAAAAGGTAAAAAAAAGTTCTTTGTTTTAAAAAAAAAAAAAAAAAAAAAAAAAAAAGAATCAAAATCACAACATCCTGCAGAGGTAATAAGGTCTGGGGTGGGAAATATATATTGAAGCCCACTGGCAAGCTCTAGCAAGACAAAAAGGCAGTTCCTTAACAATTTTATCTTCCCCACACTAACTGAAAAGCAAGGTGGCCCAGAAACAACTCCAAGTCATTCAGTTTGTAAGCAGCTGGTGAACTTTGGAATATCTTTCTCTGCCTTCATGTCTTTTCCCCCAAAGAACCAAAAGGAGAGAAAGTTTATAGCCTGGGAAGAAAAACGCAGTCAGTTGAGGAAAGGCAGGCCAGCATAGTAATAATTAAGACTTGAATAATTTAAACATGCTCTCCAAAGCTGTGCGCCTGACAGGCTGCCATGGTCTGTCAGCGTGGAAGTGGGTATGAGCCGAGGAAGGCATTCTGGGAAGCTGACAGAGTCCCTCTGGGAAAATTCTGATCAAAGGAAAGATTAAGGGGGAGTTCTAAGGGTCAAACTGAAGTCTCTGTTCTCTTTACTTTTAAAGATCACCCACTTTGGACATTTTTGTTGGAATTATATGTTAGCGATTAAATATGTATTTGCCCAGCTGAGGGGGAAAAAAATGATAATTCTCTCTTAACCTTCTACACTTGGCTTTTGGGTAGGTTTACACCACTGGGTGTCACTAAACGTGAGTTCCACAGAAGTGTCATGAGTGAGTGTACCCACATCATCAAACCCCTGCCCCACCTTCCAACACCTGGAACAGGCCTAGCACACAACAGCTGCTCACTTTAATACAGTCATATACTCGTGTATACATTCATGGAATACATTAGAAAATATGCTGTAAAGTTGGGGGAAACATTAGATAGAAATAATTTTGTCTAATTCCTCACAATTTGCGGAACAGGATTGAAGCCAGAGAATCTAAAAATATTCAAACACCAAAAAAGTATGCACGAGGATGAAGAAAAGGGAGAATTTGCCATCAGACTTTCTAACATGAATATTAGTGCATTCACTACTTTATACTCCCGAGTGATGAGGTTTTGAAAGTGTTGCTCTTATATCAAATGCCTAAATTCTGAGATAAATGCTTTCCTTCATTTCTGTTCAATGTGTTTTTGGTTTTGAATCACATCCTAACTCTCCAAAATCAAGGTCAGATGGTGAGGGCCAAAACTCTGCAGATGTAGGTATACAGCTCAGAGGAAAAATGTTTGAATCTGAAATCCTGGCTCTGCACTTCAACTTCTGACCTTGTCCGGATCACTTAAACTTCAGCACACTTGAAGTACTGGGAAAATATTTGATTCCATCATCAATTAGTACTTCTATGAGAGCACTGGTAGCATTAATTGACGGTTTTAGATATGAGTTTTGTATTTTATTTATTTATTTTTAGAGGTTTTTGCCTTAGGGTATCTGTGCTTATCAGAGAGAGAGAGAGAGAGAGAGAGAGAGAGAGAGAGAGAAAGAGACAGAAAGAGATCAAAACACCCCTCGGGGCGATGGCCATGCTATAATCCCTTCACCTCCATTCTCCTTCCAGGATTTTGAGCATGCACGCACACACAACCACGCAGTGTGTGTGTCAAACTGCTAGGTCCGGGCTCGAACTCTGATCGGCCATACAGGAATCCAGCGATGTAACCACTGTACCATATGCTGGCCCCCATTTTTTATTTCTTTATCCATTCAACCCTTATCACATACTTAGCCCTGGATTCAGTAGGGAATTAAAAAATGATCATCAAGTGAGAAAAGACTTCACAGTCCAGTGAGGGCTCAAAGGAGGTAGTGTTACTAAAGGCCAGGATTAGCATGAAGGAAACATGGGAAGGTAAATAGATAGGAGGTACGGATAGTGAGTCAGATTACTCAGTGGTCTACGAGCCCCCACACCAGGTGAACATGGTGACTAAGACAGATGCATCCTGCCTTGTTGGGGAACTGTACCCTGTTCACACTGACTATACATTTCAAAAGAGAATGGGACAAGGATTAAGACTAGAAAAGTAGGAAGGACCAGATAGGCTTTTTTTTTTTCTTTTCTTTTTGAGTAGTCAATATAAACCTACTAATGTTTTCCTTGGGGAATAACATGATCTTAGGCAGCTCATTTTGGCAGCCAATTGGAGCCTAGGAAGGAGTTAAGACAGGAACACGCAGATAAAAACAATCAGGCTAAGTCTCTCACTGAGATCAGCCTCTCTAATGAAATCAGAAGTGCTCTGAGGCCAGGGCCTACGTCATATTCAACTTCATGTACCAAATATTTGACATAGAATGAGTGCTCAATAGAAAGTTTACTAAACACATGAGCATAGCATTTTATTTATTTTTAAACTTCATTTATTGCTTCTGTAAGTGAGAAAGACGGAGGGAAAGATAAAAGCATGCCCATGAGGGTCTTGATGCCATGATCCATCTCCAGTTCCAGCCAGCCCCGGGTCATTTGCACACACATGGCTGGTGCACTCAGTGATGTCCCCAGAGGGGAACCTAGAACCTGTTCAAGTGATTCAGCCTTCTAGAACACTGTTTTACCACCAGCACTATATTTCTGGTAACTCTCTAGAAAGACTATTTCCCTCCATAAGGTCACATACAGTGAAAATTTCAGTATCCTTTTTTTTTTTTTTTTTGCTATAGGGCGCGTACGCTCACCAGAAAAAAAGAGAGAGACAAATAGAAAGTGAGAAATCACCCCCCGGGGGCATGGCCACACCGCAATCCCTTCTCCCCCATTCTCCTCTCAGGATCTTGGGCATGCATGCACACTCGCCCAGCATGAGTTTTAAGCCACTGGGTCCAGTACTCGAACCGCAGTCGGCTACGTGGGAGTTCAGTGACATAGCCATTATGCTAACTGCTGGTCCCCAGTATCCTATTTTTAACAACATAGATTTTTAATCATTATAAGGGAGAGAACAGAGCCAAAAGAAAATGAAAAGGGTATTTATTTTTCTAATAAAGTACACCTGTCGGTTACAGTCCTTTAAATATGGTACACAAGAGGTGGCAATTTATTTCTCCTAGCAGGGGCCACCAGGTGGCGTTGTAAGGAGCTGGACTCCCACATGGTCAACTGTGATAGAAGTCGTGGACCTATCACCTGGTTTGAAAATCACACCAGGTGTATACCCATGTGCACCCAAAAAATCCCAGGAGGAGAGGGGAGGAGAAGGGATTGTGATGTGGCTACCCCCCCAACTCCACAAGGGTGATTTTTCACTTTCCCTCTCTCTTTTCTCTGGCAAGTGCACACACCCTATGGCAAAAACCTAAACAAATAATTATATATATATAATTTCTTCTACAATAGCAAGGAAGAGGAAACCAGTTTTACTGAGAAAAAAATTAGACTCCTAAAGCTCAGTGACCGAGTGATTCAAATGAGGTTGAGGTTTGGCTCTCATGAGGATCGGAAGCTAAACCATCATTACTCCTGCCATTTTAGCCACCAAGATGGAGTAGGAATTCTTGGGCACTAATTCCCAGGTACATTGTCCCTACAACTCCAAATGCAGAATCAGAGTGATTGACTTATTAGTTGTTCAAGGACAGTTTCAGAACATCTAGTTACTAGTTTTGTGCTTATTTTTAATTTTGTTAGAGAGTGCATATGCTTGTTGGGGACAGAGAGAGAAGAAAAATAAGAAAACACTTCCCACGGGGAATGGTCATGCTATGATCACTTCTCCATTTTTCACTCCTTTTGGGATTTGGGGCATGCACATACATGTACCTGGCATGTTTTTGATGCTACTGGGTCCAGCATTTAAATTGCACAGTCAGCCATGTGGGATCCAGCTGCCTTAATCACCATGCCACTAGCTGGCCCATTACTGGCTTTTAAGCCTGAGCTTAGTCAGTACCAAGGAGAGAACTAACTTACAGGGATGGGAAAATAGTACTAATATAGGAAGCTTAATGCTTACCAGGTCCAAAGCACCATACACAGCATTTCACAAGCATCATCTAACTTGAGCCTCAAAAAACTTGTATGAGGGGACCAGCAGATGGTGTAATTGGTTACTTTGATGGACTCACATGTTGACGAGTGCAGTTAGAGTCCTGGACCTGGTGGCTTTTGTGTGCCCAAAAATTTCAGAGGTGAATCAAGAAGGGATTGTGGTATGGCCATCCTCCTGGGGAGGTGATTTCTTGCTTTCTGTCTTTCTGGCAAGCACATGTGCTCTACAGAAAAAAAAAAAATCTCTAAATACAAAAACAAAAACAGAAACATACAACAAACCCATGTGAGGGTAGGGACCATTATTATTCTCAGTTTACAAATGGGCCATTGAGGCTCAAGAAGTAAGTTGGCCAAGGTCACATGGCTAGGAAGTGGAAGAACAAAAATCCTAAAGCCCTGCCCAGCTCTCTCTCCCTGAAAACTATCCTCTTTAATTTCAACTCTAGGCTGGTCTTAGCAAATCACAATGATGCTCTTCATTTTGACAGCCTTTGACAGAACCCAGAAATAACCTTGTGAAGGGGGCAAAGGATCAATTATGGTTACTCTGACAAATTAAGAGACTCGTGCTAGACAATATAGCATAGTTTTTTAGTAAAACAACCCATGTATTTGGGTTCAGATCATTGTTAAGATACTTCCTGACTCTAAAGACCTGGAAAACTTGCTTGCTTAGTCTATTTTAACACTCGGTGTCCTCATTCACAAAATGAAAGTATTGTAGTGCCTGTCTTGAAGAGTGGCTGAGAAGGTTAAATGGGATAATGCATGCACAAACTTTAAACATCTACAGCACACTTCTTACTCAATAAATTTTACACATTGGTAGGATTGCCCTGCTACGATAGTAAGCATAGGGTAAATTATTTCATTCCACCTTAATTCTGTCCAGTCCAAGTTATTTCAGTTACTGATTCTTGGGAACCCAGTGGGTGACTGACTTCTAGGCATGCACATCTTGACTTGTAACCCTGTGTGTTCTCATTATTCTCTCATTTATCCATCACTAAAATCCAAAGTCTTTCATTGACATGAGAAGCTTGTGAAGTTAACATCTTAGGTACCTCTGGATGGCATTAACTGGTCTCCAAATATACTTTTTCCTTTCTGCTGTTTTCCTCCATCCTTATCATTGTTCTCTCCTCAAACAATGCTCCATCCTCCCTCCTCTCTTGTTTCTTTTTGTGCATCTATGCTTTAAGGCACCCCTGGTGCTCAGGAGTCCACAGGGCCTCCTTCAGCCCTGCTCACAGCCCTTAAAACAAGAAACCAGTGACCCTTGTCATTCTCATTTCGAGGATTGTAGCTTTTTGAAAGCTCCAAGATGGAAAAAGCGGTAGGATAGCCATCCATGGGGGAGTGAGAGTAGACTGCAACTTACGAATGGTCAGAGCTAATGATGGAGAGTGTCCAGCCTCTGAGCTAGGGATTAAACAAAACCTTAGAAACCATTGCAGAGGTCTAGAGTAGAGCTCTTTGGTGGCCTCCTTCTAGCTAAAAGGCTTCCACTTGAGTGCTCTGGTTTGTGCAAGTTTAAGATGCATAATTCATAAAGTGTACATAGCACCACTTGAATGAATTCTCTCTCCCACTTGCTCAGGAGGATTACATGGACTGACTGCATGTCATAAGATCACTCTTGAAATCTGACATTATTATGCTCTACGGCCTAGGAAGGGGCACCAGCTTCTCATCAATTCATTTTCTTTACTCCTTTGTTGTCCCTGTCAGATACCTGTAAAAATATGTATTTGTTGCCCGGCAAAGTTCTTTCTCTGCACATAGCTCCAAGCAGAGTCTTAAACAACAAGAGCATCACAGAACCAACCACATTTTTGCCCACCACCATCATGTCAGGCAGCAGGAACTAACTCCCTTGGACTCTCTGTCTATTGTCCAAAAAAAGGAGAGGGATTAAAAAGCTGGGACATAAATTCAGCACGGCTCCTCAGTACTTCTGTTTGAGATGACACAAACAAGAATACTATCTCCTTAGAATCCATGAGGTTGCCCCAGATTATTCGTCATTCCAATGCCCGATGATGACATAATAGTCAATTTAGAGGTGATTTATGGTGCTCCTGGCAGGACTGATAAGGAGTGACTGTACAATAGGGGTTATTCAGGGGAGGCATTGTTAGTGCTCTAACCTGCCCCAAATATCCTTTTCTTAGTACACTTTGATTTTTTTTTCCAGAGTGACAATACATCATCTTTAAAACAATCTGTCAAACTAAAGTAGAAGACAAACTTTAGTACATTTTGTTTTTTTTTTCCAGAGTGACAATACATCATCTTTAAAACAATCTGTCAAACTAAAGTAGAAGACAAACATAACTTCATGCCCTAAAAAACTTTATGCCCTGGTTTAGCCAATAGCTGTTGGGCACCCTGCCCGAACCTTGACTGTGAGAGTTTTCTATCTGATCATTGTATTTCAACCTAGAAACAGTTTCGGTCCTCATTAGTCTAACACGTATGAATTTAAGTAGCAGCAATGAGAAGAGAGTAGTAACTATGGTTTACGACAACCTACTATGTGTCTGTTCATTTAAGGAACTCAACACAGCGCTCGTCCATGTTATTCCTTAAAATATAATTCTACGTGGGTGATTCTCTTATAACCCCCATCCGTCTGTGTCCTCATTTGTATGAAAATCTAAATTACATTTGTAGCAGTAGCAGAAATAACAATACTACTACTGCAATATTAATGATGGTTGCTTTTTACTAAGAATTTATCCCCATCTAAGGACTCTGAGAAGTCTCTTGTTTTTATTATTCTTTAAACACTGTGACATGGAGATCATTATCGTTGTGATTTTTTTCAGACAAGAAAATTAAGAGGTGAAGAGGTTAAGTAACTTGCCAAAGGGCAACGCAGCTAGAAAGCTGAAGAAAGAACATGCACATAGGTCTGAGAAACCTCATCGATCAAAATCAGACATTTGCCGCTTCAAATGGCTCTGGAGAAAAACCCCTAACCAACATGTAAATAGCAGAAACCACAGCAAAGGTGACTCCACATCAAATGCAGATTTTAGTTAGTAAGAAGGACTAGAGCTGCTAAATTGCTTAGTCACGTGTGTTACTTAATGTATTTGGTTACTCTAAAATCTGAAGAATCCAGCCATCAAGGGGGGATGGGTTAGCAGCTTTGCCAAATTGTGGGGGTTGGAACCTATGGTGAGACTCAGTTTTGTTTGTTTGTTTGTTTGTTTTTTTAAGAGAGAGATTTTTGCTATGGGGCACGTGTGCTCACCAGAGAGAAACAGAGAGAAATCACCCCCCAGGGGGATAGCCACGCCACAATCCCTTCTCCTCCATTCTTCCCTTGGGATTTTGGGCACTCATGCACACAGGTCCGCCATGAGTTTCGAGTTGCCGAGTGTGGGACTTGAACCACGGTTGACCACATGGGAGTCCAATAATGTAACCATCAGGCCATCTGCTGGTCCCAAACGTCAGTCTTATAAGGACAAAGAGCGAGTGCTGATTTTGCCTCCTTAAAGGGAATTTACATGTGCATACGTGCATATCTTTTCTAAGAGTTAGACAAGGCAATTTTCCCTGGCTGGTGTAAAGTGCTTTTCTTTCCACTTACTGACCTATTGCTAATTGGCAGTCACTGTACTTAGAAACACTCTGTGTACATTGTCTCATTTAATCCTAAAGACAGTTTAGGAGACAGATTCCCTTCCTCTCAGGCTTGCCTGTCTTTTAGGTCCCTCACCTGTTTTTTAAAAGAGTTTTCAAAGGTTATAAGAGGTGACTCTTAAAACTTAGATGGAGGGTGCAAGCTGCGCACCAGATCCTTTACTCTCTCAGCCTGCTAAATGTGGCTCTTGAAAGGGGCTTACAGGTATAGGCTGATAGATAGACTGGTTAGATAAGGGTCAACACTTTCAGCTAGGCACTGTCTTTTGGCTGGTATGCAAACCGAGTTGTTTTCACTGAAATAAATCCCGTTAAAAAAATACTGCAAAACTAAATTTAGTCAATCCTGTTTAGAGATGTGTCCCCAAGTTTCAACCCTTCCTGATAGAGCCCACCCATTTACAGACTGCTGTGGAAACTTCAGGGTGACAGCCTCAAGTTACACCACAGTCAGCTGAACCTTCACATCCTCTTATCTTCAGCCTTCTGATTCCTGAAGAGGGATTATTATTTGAGTTGTTATAAAGGACACTTTTTTGTTTGTTTGTTTTTGCCACAGGACGCATGTACTTGTGCATGAGAGAGATCCAGAGAGAGAGAGAAAGTGAGAAATCACCCCCCAGGGAGAATGACCATGCTGCAATCCCTTCTCCATTCTCCTCTTGGGATTTTGGGTATGTTCACACATGCGCATGACATGACTTTCAAGATCCAAGACTCGAACTGCAGTCAGCCAGGTGGGAGGCGAGTACCTTAACTACCACACCACCTGCTGGCCCCTATTAGGGACACTGTTTGAGTGCTTAGTATGGGACAGAACTGAGCTTAGTATGTGCCAGAACTGTTCTAAGTGCTTTATATGGGCTATCTTATTTACTTAAAATTTATTTCTTAATTGTGTGGCAGAGAGCGAGAGAGAGAAGAGTGACCAACCCAGCCTCAGTCAGCCTTGGATGAAGGGCACATGTGTGCCCTGTGTGTTAAAGATCTCCAGCTCTAACCTGAAGCCGTCCAATGTGGGTCAGCCTCCCAGAGTAAGACGTCTTACTGCTGCACCACCATCCAGGCCCCTTCACCTTATGTAAATGTCTCAACAACCGTACGAAGAACAACTACTATTGCCACTGGTTTAGGAGTAAAAAAGGGAGCCACCGGATTAACTAACCTATAAGGAAGGGTAACTTCCCTCTACCAAGGGTGCTGGGATTCAAAACCAAGTGGACTTAATCCAGTGTTTACCCTCGTGCCTGTTACCCCGGGGCTCTCCACCTAAAGTATGTGTGCATCGGAATCACCTAGAAGGCTGCCGTCCCAGGAACTGTGCAGTGAGCTGACCCAGGGTCGTGGCGGCACAGATAAAGATGGCGGTACAACTGAGAGTTCGCACCTGAGCACAGCAGTCTATCAGAATCACAGAGACAACCATGAATTTAAATGGCAGACAGGTAAGTATTAAAAGTTGTGACTTACCTAATACAGAAAAAAATAGGACTTATAATATCCTACCAATAAACTGACTGAGAGATATGCTCACAAATCTTCTGGTCTGGAATATTCCTACTGAACTGGGAAATCTGGTCCAGGTCCAGTGGCCTCATATTCAGAACAGGCTTATTTTTGCCTTGAGCAAGAAATACAATTTTTGACACTAAGCTTCACTACTAATAACGGAGAGTCACCTAATTCTATTAGGATATCCTTTCAACTGAGATCAAGTCAGCACCAGATCATGTGTGACTCACGAGTAATTATGTGCCTTTCTCTAAAGACCACGCTCTCACCTCACCTCACCTCACCTCACCTCCCTTCCCCTGCAACCCAGAGAACTGACTTCCAACCGGAACACTCCCAGCAGCTGCGAATACTCATCAGCTAGCATTCATCTGGGTTCTCCTGTACTGACTACGTTCCCTGTGCCAGGTGCTGTCTAGAGTGCTTCACATCTCTTGTAATTCTAACTATAACCACAAGAAGGTAGTTATTGTGAAGATTGATCCCCATTTTACAGATCATAAAATTCAGGCAGAGAGTTGACACCTAGCTGATAAATGTCAGAACTAGATGTTGACAGAGGCTTAAAATCCTAGGATTTAGGATTTTCACCATGTCACTGGCTCCCATCTGTTTTCGCTGCCCTCTTGAGAAATGGTCCATAGTGAGTTAATAAGAATGATAAGGGCAGTAGTGAACACGTATCGCGCTCTTATTATGTGTCCTCTCCCATTATGGGCCAGGCTGTTGGTCCGTTAATACTTTATCAATTAACATCCTCATTTACATATGAAGAATCTAAGGTCTTCAGAAGTTAATCAGCCAGAAAGTGGTAGAGCTGGCACCTACCCAGGGCTGCTTGATGTAAAAATGATAAATTCTGGAAGTTCAACTCCCAAGGTCATCTCGCTCTCTTACTCACTTGCTCTGTACTTTTCTGGCCATCTTTAAAATAAATGAATAAAGTTAAATAAAACAATTCTTTTTAAAAACGAAAGAGAGGTGATACTGTAGAATGGGTACTGTTCAAAAAGGAATGCCCCACAAGTGTTACCATGGCCAAACTGGAGGAGTCTGCAATGTTACCCAGCATGCCTTTTGCAACTGTTTTAAACAGACAAGTTAAGGGCAAGATTCTTGCCAAGAGAATTAATGTGAGTATTGAGCATATTAAGCATTCTAAGAGCAGAGGTGAATTCCTAAAATGTGTGAGGGAAAATGACCAGAAAAAGAAGGGTTCAACTGAAGCTCCAGCCTGCTCCACCCAGAGAAGCACACTTTGTGAGAATCAATAGTTTCTGAAACCTATTCCCTACAAATTCATGGCATAAGAGGTATTAAAAATAAATAAACACAGGGCCCAGCAGATGACATAGTGATTAAGGAGCTAGACTCCCACGTGTCCAACTGCAGTTTGAGTCCTAGACCCAGCAGCTTGAAATTCATGCTGGGTACATATGCCTGTATGCCCAAAATTTCAGAAGGAGAAGGGATTGTGGTATGGCCATCTCCCCCTGGGGGTTGATTTCTTGCTTTCTGTCTCTCTGTCTCTCTCTGTGTCTCCAGCAGGCACATGTGCCCTATAGCAAATAGCTCTCAAAATAAGTAAGTAAATAACTAAACAAAAAAACTCTGGGATATATAAAAAATTTTAAAAACAAATTGCCCTTTCTCCAGGTCAAAGAATTTCAGAAATTTTCCCCCTCCCCAACTCTGTGGCTATAAACATTATTTAGTTGGCATAGCATAAACGAGTAGGGGCATTTCTGCATTGTAAATTATATGCAGAAATTTACCCTCTTAGACGGAGGCAGCATTTTTTCAAATGTCCAAATAGATTATGTCCAAATGGGATATCCCCAGGCCTGTACTCTTTCTCTTTCAGTCGTCATCTTCGAGCTCCCCAAAGGCAGTCACTCCAGCAGGTGTGTGTTCACCAGTCCTCCACACCCCCATCGCCATCAGTGAATGGATCACGGGTGACATCTGACTCAAGATGGGTCAATCGGGGCTCTCTTCCTGAGATGCTTCATTCTCTGGGGAATCAGCGGGAGAATCTGTACCCCTCCCCATCACACACGAGTGTGTGCATCCACAAGCACAAAGTACTTTCTTTCCCAAAGGAGCCACAGATAAGGTCCCAAATCTTGGTATACATTGTGCACATAATGAATAGCAGAGAGTTTAAGAGGCTCAGGGTAGAGGCCAGAGTTGAAAGCCCAGGGAATGGCATTTTCTTTCTAACTACTTCTTTAAGGAAACAATGGAAACAATCTTTTTTCTTTTGACTTGCTAGGGGACAGTTGTGCTCAACAAAGATGGAGAGAGAGGAAGAAAGCACTTTCCAATGGGGCATGGTCGTGCTGACATCTCTTCTTCCCCATTTCTCCATTCCCTTAGGATTTGGGAGATGCACACACATGCCTGGTGTATTTTTCAAGCCACCAGGCCAGAACTCAAGTTATGTGGTTGGCCACATAAGATCCTGCTCCCTTAACCATTAGGCTACTGGGCCAGCCCAGAAATAATTCTGTAATTGGTACTTATGGAGTCTACATAAGAAGAAAAGAGGATTGTCCAGTATTCAAAAATAATCCTTGAAAAAGAGAGTGGAGGCTGATATGGAATTTTTCAGCTGTACCAAGCTCGAGTCAGGCTTGATAAGAACCATCACTGAGTGGGCATTGGGCCAACTAGAGAGAGTGACGTTACTCTCTGTCAGGAAGTTTACTCCTGATTTTCTCTGCTGGTCCATGTCATTAATTCTTTTCAAATGTCAGCAAAGTCCTATCCCTTCACCTACCTCTGCCCTCATCTTCCTCTCATCTCCCCATCATCTTCTGGACATCTGACCCAAATGTTCCTGGGCACATAGGTTTTCCTATGTGTGTGCCTAATCTATCCTACCAGTTAACAGCTAGTTTGGGGCACACATGGAATTAAGCATAAGTGAAAGTATAGAAAAGAGGCTAAAGCGTTTTTTCTATATATTTTTTTTTACAATCAATGGTTCAGTATTCGGTAACATAGCATGGTGGTCAAGCATGGATCTGAAGCAAGACTCTGGATTTGAATTTTAGCATAAAGCTTCAGACTTATAGTTTGTTGCATAATCTATCTGGGTCCCAGAGTTTGGCTCATTTAGTTCAATATATTGGGTCATCAGAAAAGTCATGATGCATTTTTGCATAGAAATACATCATGACTTTTTTGATGACCCAATATATTTGCTGAATGAATAAAAGAATGAATAGTAGAATGAATGAGTAGAGGAAGCAGAATATGATGTTCCCTAAATGCTGAGAGATCAAGGTGCAGGTCTGTTTCTAACATTTGTGGGCCTGGGACAGAAGTATAAATGAAGGTTCCCAGCCCTGCCTCCATCCTACATTATAATGGGTCTTGAATAAATGTACACAGACCCTCTAACCTGTAGGTGCACACTTTGTTCTGTCCAAGAGAGAGCGGACCCTTGGTCACCAGCTAAACCTAAGGGTTATCTGGTATAGGGAAACAGACCTGGAAAAGAAGACCAAGCGGTGTCTGCATGTGTGCTTATGGCCAACTGGGCAGAAAATCTGGAATTCCTGGTTCTGAGGTGACATGGAACATGGGATGTACACACCTCTGTCCTGCAGATTCCCTTCCTGAACAGAGGGCACAGCCAGAGGAGGGTCAAGTGATGGCCCCTATGCAGGCACACTTCCCTGGAGAATATTCACCAGGCTGTACGTGATAATTCGTGATTGTTTCTGCAGGGGCTACACTCTCATGGAATTTAGATGAAAGATAGACAGGTAGAACGATAACAAAATATAAAAGTTAGTTGTTCAATCTATGTGGTTAATGTAAATGTACACCTGGTATTAGTCTCTTGATTTTTCTACATGTTTGAAAATTTCTGGTAACAAAATGTTGGAGAATTACAACAGCGGTAAAGGCTGAAAGGCAATGTCTGCTACTAGGAGACCTCATACTGAAGAAGATAACCTAGGCAAGGAGGTGGGGTCTCTGTCAGGCTGTGGGGAACCTTAGTGTGTATCAGTAAACGGCTCTGGCTGCAGAGTATGTGGCCCTATGGACTCACAGCTTCATAAGTCAACTGGTAGGACTTAGAAAAAGGTACATCTTCTGTCAGACATGCTCAGTTCCACATGAGGATCCTTGACTGAGAAGGAAGGACCCTAATTTGAGAATGACTATTATTTTTTTCCCTAATTGACCAGAGGGTACATGAATTTGCTGGAGAGAAAAATGGGGATGGGGTGAGCAAGAAGGCACCTCCCCCCTGCCCCCATGGGAATGGTCATGCTGCAATTCCTTCTTCTCTATATTTCCCTCCTTTCAGGATTCTGGGCATGCATGCCCATGCACCTGGTATGTCTTGCAAGCCACCAGGCCCAGGACTGCTCAGCTGGCCATATGGGATCCAGCCACCTTAGCACCACTCCACAGGCTGGCCCCCTGTCTCATCTTAAACAGCTATCTAGTCTGGGAATAGATATAATGAGAAGCCAGTCGAATAAAGAGATGGGGAAGGAACCTTTCAGGCAGAGGAAGCGACATCTACCAAGGCCCTGTAGGGGGTGTGAGCATGAGTAACAGACACTGAAGGAAGCCATATGGTTTAGGAGCACAGGACTCAGAGGGCTGAATGTGATCTAGGCCTGGAAACATCAGAAGGGACAGAAAGAGGATTTGTGAAATGGAAGTGCTGCAATAATAACTTGTGAAATAAAAGCACTACAAAATTTATGAAATGGAAATACTAAAACTACCTGGTCCAGAGAGACACACTAAAAAAAAAAAACTGGTCTCTGACACCGGCTAGCAACTATTTCAGCTTAACCTGTCTAAACCTCAGCTTCCCATCTTTAACATGGAAATAATACTTACATTAAAGGATTAAACAAGATTTGGCAAGTGGATATATAGAACATGATATTTAGCAAGTTCACACATTCTGTTCATGAGTATTACTCTCCTTGTATCCACCTTTGTTCCTTGTATGCATTTACCTATTTATCATCATTACCGTCATCATAGCAGTTAACACTTCTAAGCCATAATATGAACCAGCCACTTAGCTAAGCATTTTTACTTTACTATTATTATTTTTAAAATTTTATTTATTTTATTCTTGACAGAGACTGCATGCATGCATGTACACACAAGTGAGAGAGAAAGAGACAGGCACCCTTGACAAGGTCTAGTCATGGCATGATCCCCATCCTCCCCCCCCTTTTTTTTAAATTGTTTTTGTTTTGTTTGGCTATAGGGCTTTTGCACTTGCGAGAGAGACAGGGAGAGACAGAGAGGGAAATTAAGAAATCAATCCCTAGCAGGGGATGGCCACACTGCAATCCCTTCTTCTCCATTCTCTTCCTTGAGCAGGCACACACACATGCTTGGCATGATTTTCAAGCTACCAGACCTGAGACTCAAACAGTGGTCGGTCATGTGGGAGTCTAGTGCCTCAACCACCACACTACCTGCTAGCGTTAGCATGATCCCGTTTCACATAGCCCTCCAGCTCATCAGGGTCTTGAGTGTGCACAGACCCCATGCGTTTTCAGGTTGACTGTGGTTGGCCATGTGGCTTCCAGCACTGCAGTTCAATATACTACTTACTGAGCCCCAAAGTCTAGGCTCCAAGTATTTTATACATATTAACTTGGTTAATCCTCACAACCTTATGACACAGATAGTATCATTATGCTCACTATACATGTGAGGAAACTGAGGCATGTTGAGTGACTTGGTGAAGATCATACAGTCAGAAAATAGCTAAGCCAGGATATGAATGAGGTGGCGAGGCTCTAAATTCTGCCTGCTTAGCCACTACCAGTGTCACTTCCTTTACCAAAAGGCAGGAAGGAAGAAGATGCATGTTTAGAAGGCAATGTATCCCAAACTGTCTCCTCTGCATCGCACCAGCTCCCAGACAGAGCCAGAGTCAGAGAACATCATGTTATTAACGTTGCTGTGAATGCTCTTTTCTGTGTACAAATCCCAGGGGCTGAGATCCTGCTTTAGATCTTTTTCAATCCATCCAAACAATTTTCTCAACCTTGACGCAAACCTGAGCTGAGCGAAAAATAAAATCAGCCTTTGGAATGGCAGCATCAATTTTTAACTACAACTGTCACTGACAGAGTGGCAAAGCCGTGGGAAATGCTGATCGGTCACAGGCTCCTTGTATGACATGCAGCTGTGAAATTAGTCTGGGGATTCAGAATGGGAACCACTGTAGGTAAAAAGTTTTTAGATATGACACAAAAGCATATATTATAAAAGAAAAAAATGATAAATTAGAATCTACCAAGATAAAAAACTCCTATACTTCAGAAGTCATTCTTATGAAAATGAAAGCAAAGCCACAATGGAGAGGAAATATTTCTAAAATGTGTATCTGATAGAAGTCATATGCAGAATACATAAGAAACTCTTACAACTTGTGAGAGGAAGAAAAATAATCCGATTAAAAGTGGGAAAAAGATAGACATTTAACCCAATAAGTATATAAATGGCTAATAGGCACTTGAAAAGGGAAATGCCAATATGATAAACAATGTAAAATGTCATTTCACATACACAAGAATAGCTATAGTCTATGGTATAAATGAAAATATTGGAGGACATAAAAGCAGTGAAAATAGTTAACAAGGATAAGACAGTGTGGAACGGGGCAGGAGAAGAGGAGAGTATAGAGAAAGATAGCAAGAGAACAAATAGAGAGGCATGACATTATTAGGACACAGACATGGTTTATTCCCTGTTGATGATGATGTGTATAGTATCCTCAACTGGATTGGTGAGAGAAGTATTTCATGTTGGGTAAAGTCTTTTTACAAGCAAAATGAGAAATAGTGATTGACTGTTTAAAAAGATAATTGGAATAATAATAATAATAATAATAATAAAAAAAATAATGAAAAGCTATCAGATGATGAAATGGGGATTTTTAATGTCTCTGTATTGCATGGTATTCCTTCTGGAAAAAGGAATGTAATACACTGTGAAGTTATATGTGATTCAATGTAATATAAACAAGATTATGATGATAATTTTAAAAAAAGAATGGCTATAGTCACAAAAGTAGACAACAATGGATGCTAATTGGGGCTATGAAGAAACTTGTCAGATATTGCTGATGGGAATGTAGGATGATTTGGCCCTTAGAAAACAGTTTGGCAGTTTCTTAAAATGCTAACAAGGAGTTACTACCAACCCAGGAAATTAATTCTTAAGTATCTAACCAAAAGAAATGAAAATATATGCCCATGTAAAGACTTGTACATAAATAGTCAAAACAACAGCATTTACCAAAAAGTGAAAACAATTCTGAAGTCAGCCAGTCTGGTGCATGGATAGGCAAAACACAGTATTATCCACACAACAGAATGAATTAAGCAATAAAGAAGAATGAAGTACTAATACAGGCTACAACATGAATGAACCTCAAAAACATTATGCAAAGTGAAAAACAGCCAGGTACAAAGAACATATATTGTATGATTCTACCATATGAAATGTCTATAAAGGGGAAACCCATGGGGAAATAAAGTAGATAAGCGGTTATCTAGGGCTGAGGGTGAGAAAAGGGATGAATGAATACAATGGATAACTTTGGGATGATGGAAAGTGTCCAAAACTGAATTATGATGATGGTGGCAAAACTGCAGACACATTGAAATCATTTAATTATGCACGTAAAACATAGGATAAAAGGATGGATTTAATGATATGTGAATTACACTAAATAAAGCATTTTTTTATAAATAGAATTTCTGGGGTCAGCAAGTAGCACAGCGGTTAAGGTGCTGGACTCCCATATGGCTGACTGTGGTTTAAGTCCTGGACCTGGCAGCTTGAAAATCATACCAGGCATGGGGCTGGCACGTAGTGTGGTGGTTGAGAATGCTAGACTCCCACATGGCCAACCGCGGTTTGAGTCCCAGACCTTTCTCTCTCTCTCTCTCTCTCTCTCTCTCTCTCTCATTCTGTCCTTCTCTGGTAAAAACAAAAAGTAAATAAATGGATAATAAAAGTTAAATAAAATAATTCTAAAAACTAAACAAAAAACAGAAAATCATACCGGGTGGCATATGTGTGAGTGCCCAAAATCCCAGTCATACCAGGTGGCATATGTGTGAGTGCCCAAAATCCCAGCAGAAAAACAAAGGAGAAGAGATTGTGGTGTGGCCATAGCCATTCCCCTACCCTCAACCCCAAGAGAGTGATGTCCCGACCCGGGGGGACAGCCGAATAGGTTTCCTGAGTGAAGGAGTGAGAGCTGGGACAAGCGGCGTAGTGTTACA
>NW_006160205.1:3382100-3385003 GCF_000334495.1 Tupaia belangeri chinensis | reverse complement strand
TCTCTCTCTCTTTTTTTTCTTTTTTATTTGTCATTACTCTTTCAATGAGTCTTCCCAGAAGTTCTAACCAACATTTTTTTAAAATTTATTTGTTTACGTTCTTTCACTGTACATCATTACAGCATACAAAATGAGATTTTCCATCCAGAGTACACTGTATATTGTCTCAATCAAGCACATCAACATACATGTTATTATCAACAAAAAATTTTCTCACTGTCTCTTTCTGTCTCTCTCCTGTGAGTGTATGTACCCTATGGCAAAAACCTTTAAAAAAAAAATTTCTTATGCCCACTCCCTTTCCAGTCAAACTAAATTAAAATTCTTGGAGTAAGATCAGGCATCAGTAAATTTTTTTTAGGTTTCTGCCATAGGGCACATATCGGAGAGAGACAGAAAGAGGAAACATGCTAAATCAAACCCCAAGGGGGATGGCCTCCCCACAATTCCTTCTCCTCCAACCCCTCTCGGGATGTGGGTCATACACACATATGCCCTGTGAGATTTTTCTTACCGCTAGTTCTGGAACTTGAACTGTGGTCAACTATGTAGGAGTAGAGTGTCTTAACCACCATGCCACCTGCTGGCCCCCTGACATTGGTCAATTTTAAGTTCTCCGAGTTCATCAATGTGCAGACTGGGTTGAGAGTCGACATTCTCTTACTTTGCTGCTGGAAGTGGGATTCAAGGACCATTGGCATCAGCATCACTTGGGAGCTGGTGAGGAATACAGAATCCCAGGCCCCAGCCCTGGCATATTGAAGCCGGATATCTATTTAAATAAGACCTCCATGTAATGTAGATGCCCAGTGAACCTTGTGAATCACTTCTCTACCACATCGAAATTATCATAATCTTTAGTTATTTGTTTTAATGTATTTCTTGATTTTTTTTTTTTTGCCATCTGCCTCCAGGATAGTGTGACACGACTCCACATAAAAAGGAATTTAAGTATTGCACCATCGCAATTCTGAGAAAGCAGTGTTCCTGATCCCTGCTTCTTCTTGATGCCTAGCAGAAGTCCTGCCACAGAGCTGGCACTAAATTACACAATTATTAAATAAATAAATAATCATCAACCCCATCCCCTCTTCCTAAATTCTGAACTCTACTAACATTCAAGCCTTAGATGAAAAGTCCCCTTCACCCCCTCCCAGGGCAGAGTTGGTGTTGTCTTCTCTGTGACCTTGCTGATCCTCTGTTAACCCATCAGGACAGCACTGAGAGCACAAGCCTCCTCCTTCAATTGAAAGGGCACCATGAACCAACGGAGCTGTGCTGTCCAGAGCACGAAGCTTTTCTGCACAGGTTAACCAATTAAAGCATTCAATTAGTGACAGTATTATTATAAGAGATTTGCTTAGTATCATTGTGTATATACCTTATGGTGACATACTGAAGAATGCAAACTGTCATGGCCCTGTCCGTTTTCAGTACTTACAGTTTGCTGACGGAAATAGAGATTAATCAACCCTCAGGATGTTGGCCATCTTTGTATGTTAACTAATGTCAACATCCTCCTTTATAATGTTCATACACCAAATATTCCTGTAATTTTCTTTGCTTTGTGTGCTTCCTGATAATGTGACACCTGAAGCCAGATGCCCCCACCCCCAGATGCACAGCCTCACATCTAATGGGCACATCATCTCTACTGTATGGAGCTGCACTCTTTTAGTTTGGGGTCTCCCAAAGCAGAGGCCAAGAGGGGGATTCCTGTGTGAGTAGCTTATTTGGAAGCTACCAGGAAACATCAAGAGGGATATATGTAATTGAGATGGAAAAGGAACAAACAAATAAAAAAGGTGTGATCAAGTTAGATACCACTGTGGACAGTTGGAGTCCCGGAGAACTACGGGAAGACTGTAGGACAAGCTTCAGAGAGCTGTCCCAAGGTGGGACAGAGAAACTGGAACATTACTTCTGATTTCCTATCTGTTCTTGGCTACAGGCTGCTTCTTGAACTATCAACTCTCCAGCACTGTAGGTAAGTCAAGAGTGATCCTGATCCCTTCGTTGCCTGTGGGGTGAAAGGGTAGTGGCAAGAGTTAGAGAATAGCAGGTGTTTAAAATAAGCAGCCTTCCTTTGCCTTCCAAAGAAATATTCTGTGAAAAAGTTTAGGGAATACTGGGGGGAAATGGCAGTTATTTTACCCTGAATGGAAAAGGGACGACCCTTCTTAGTGGTTCCATGAGGCTAAGGAGGACTAGGATTCGGTCCAGAAAGTTACTGGTGAGTCACAGAAAAACAACTTTGCTTCCAAAAGGCCAGTCATTAACTGCCAGCACGTAGAACAAGCAAATTGAATTAAATGGAAATGACATTTCATGTATCTGGCCTTCCACTCTGATCACCACCTACTGGCCTCCAAAGAGCCCCTCAGTGACCACGGGCCCAGGTCTTTGCTCTTAGGCTAATGCTGAAACCGTGTAGATACAGCCCCAAACTTTACTGGGAGTGTGCGCTTGTGCATGTGCAGCATATAGGGTAGGGGGAAGTAAAACAGGTACTTGAGGGACCCATTGGGAGTCCAAGACCCAGCCCATTGATAGGCAGTTGCTAGGCAGAGCCAAAAGATCAAAGTTAGTCAAGCTGTCCTCTCATTTCAGTGTGGCAAACTTCCCAGTTAAGGTCTTTGGTGGCAAATCAAATATTCTATTACATTATTTTCCAATTTCAGGCATTTTCCCACTGGACTCTCAAGTGGTATATTTCCAAAGTTCAGATATATTGTCCTGCTCACCATCTGCCTTTATGGCCTGACATATTGAACATTGACTCTGGGACCAAAACACGTGTGGCCCAAGGACATCGTTCTGCCCCTGGTGCCCGATGGTGGTGGAAACACAGAGCTCTCAACCCAGCTGAACCGCACGCCATGGTTTCATGCCAAAGGCACGAC
>NW_006160205.1:3353197-3381891 GCF_000334495.1 Tupaia belangeri chinensis | reverse complement strand
GCACGCCGTGGTTTCATGCAAACGGCCTCTCCAGCATCGCTGGATTTTATTCAGCATTTGCTAGGAGAATGCAGATTAGATGTTCCTAAAAGAGCTCGCTGTCTCCCATTCTCCAATGAGTAATATGACAATTTGGCCTTTTCCAGTATGGTTATGTGGCATCTGTAAGAGAGCACAGGCACTTACATGCGGCATTTTAGTACCAATTCGACCTGATTAGGTGTGTTGTTGATGATTGGGCCTTGAATCCTAAGCAGGTGGTTTGTTTTTCACTCTCGCTTCCTCCCTCGCTCTCCTGTGAATCATTGTCTAAATTTGAGGGAACTGCATTTAAGAATAATTCATGTTCTTTAAAAGGAGCGAGGAGGAAGGGGCACATCTGGAGCCAGAACTCTGTAGCTCTCTGAGGAGCTAGCCTGGAATAGCTGAAAAGGACCTGAGCCAAGTGTTCCGCACCCATTAGCCAGTATGATGAGAAGTGATTAGCATTTAGCACAACCATGGCAACCTTTAAATTCAAACCAGTCCCTGATCCCAGCTCCCTGTAAACTTGCCCAGTTCCAGCTCTTCTCGACACGGATGTCACTAATTGGTGACACAACTCATTTCCATGAGTTCCCCATCCCCACTTTCACAATCCCTTGACTTGGTCTTGGAGGGATGTATCTGTGTGCAGCTGGAGGGAAACCAATACAATTGAGAAAGGAGAGGGACACAGCATGGAGTGAAGATGTAACCTTGGCTCCTGCTTTGAGGGATCTGAGATGGAACTCTGAGAATACTTAGTGCCCTCTGGACCCATGTAGGCCTGGAAATCTCATGACCGAGCCAGGCTCCTTCTAGTTGATTGGCTGTATTCAAAGAAAGTGCTTGTGACTTGGCTGGAACCAGGAGCCAGTACTGTTTCACTCTGGTGAACAGGCATGGTTACTCATCATGGAACTGAGGCATCTTAGAGTTAAGAGGCTAGAGAATTCATCTGCTCCAGTTTCCTCAACATAGATGCCACCTTTATGACTTTCATGGCAGGTGGCTGACAACTACCTCTGCTTAAACCAAGGGTGGCAAGCCCAGCTTCCTTCAGTGGCAAGGAAGGCAAGATCAGAGAGTAAAATAGAGCTACTATAAAATAATGTGGAAAGTGGATGAAAACCAAAAACCAAATGCTCTAGCTGTGTGGTCTTTAGTCAGTTGCTGAAATGCAGAATGAGATTGTGTGAGTCTGTGTGTGTGTGTGTGTGTGTGTGTGCGCGCGCGCACACGCACATGCAACAGAAAAAACATTTCAAGTCATTTTTTTTTACCCACATCAAAATTTAAAACAATACCTATCCATGTGTAAGTGACTGTCCACAGGCCACCAGTTTGCAGCCCTGGCTTACATAAATAATAGGCGCCTAAAAACATTTCAAGTAATTTTTTTTACCCACATCAAAATTTAAAACAATACCTATCCATGTGTAAGTGTCCACAGGCCACCAGTTTGCAGCCCTGGCTTACATAAATAATAGGCGCCTGCCTCACAAAGCCACTCATTGCATGTAACAGCTTTTTTACATATATTCATCTTTTTTCAAGTGTCTTGAACTAGCGCTATTGTGCTTCCATTCTTTTAAAAAAAAAATGCTACGGGGCATATGTGCTAGCCAGAGAAAAAGACAGAGACAGAGAGATGGAGAGACAGAAAGTGAGTAAGCATAGCTCATGGGGGACGGTCATGTCACAATCCCTTCTCCATCATTCCCCTCTCAAGGCTTTGGGTACATATATGCATATGCCTGGCATGTTTTTTCAAGTCACAGGGTCTGGGACTCAAACCTCACTGTCAGTCATGTGGGATCCAACCACCTTAACCATCGTGCCACCACCGGCCCCTATTCCTTTTTATAAAAATTCATTCAACACATTTTTATTGAGTATCTATTTCCAGGAATTCTCAACCAAGTGTTTTAAGGGGATAGATAAATTCTTTTCCAGGTGTTCTCAACCAAGTGTTTTAAGGGGATAGATAACCTGGGGAATAAAGCAGCTTTCTCATGAAAATTGCATTTTATCTAGTAGAAGTTAATGCCCTGTCCTTATCCCAAAGTCTTCTCTTCCTAGATTAAACAGCTGGGTTCTCTCTACCCTCTTCCTCAAATGTCAGGGTTTCTCTTTTCACTTCTAGTTTGTTAACATCCTTCTTAAAATGTGGTTACTCAAATATCAACTACTAGTTATGAAGTTGCATTCTGAATGCATCTCAATTCATGAATTTTGTAAAATAACTGGCTGAACATATGTAAGTACTCTGCTCTTCATTCATTAATATTGGGTTTGTCAGAAAAGTCATGATGTGTGTTTATATAGAAAAACATACATCATGACTTTTCCAACAACCCAATACCTTCATAGTTTATCTGGGGTTTGGTGTGGACATGTATCTTTATTTCTAAGAAATCTAAGGTACAAAATGCTCCATGGAAAGATCTGCACCCAGCAACCATAATTTGTTTTCATATTCTTCATAACTTCATGAAACACAGTACATGCATAGCCAAGCCTATTGCTTTTCTCGTGCATGTATTTCCAAAGGTCACAGATTTCATGCTGAAGTGCTACATGATATAAGTATTTCCAGGAGCACTTGAGGAAAACAACATTAATTGCCTGCGACTCTAATTGGCTTTATGACAGTAGCCAGGCCAATGGCTGGGAAAAGGCACCCCAGAACAGCTGTCAAATACACAACCTGGCAGAAAGGCATCAAATACCAAGAGCCCTTCCTGCACAAAACTGACATTTGAGAGGTCCTCACAGACCCAGCGATCAGAAAAATCTCCCTCCATATAATGATTTTTCAAGTCGGCTTAATTTAAAATGGTTTCCATGAAACATGCAAAACATGCCACATTTCAGCTCTCACTGGCAGTCAGCTGCACTCAGAGCAGCAAAACCCCCAAACTACTAGTCATTAGGTGAGCGTTTAGGAATGTACACAATGATTAGGCCACAACTGCATTATTTATTCAGCCTTTGCTAGGCTCGTATTTTTGTAATTAGAGATGATTTTGGGAGAACTAAATGGAAATCAACAACCTCGATCTGCCAAGAATAACAAGTATTAGCAATTCTACAAGTATCCTCAAATGATTGTCCTGTTTCTCTCCTATCTGAGCATTCATCAGTAATTGGGCAGGATTGCTCTCCTTTATCCTAGTGTTTTTTATCTTTTGGTTACATGAGATAAAAAAGCACAGGACCTGTAAGAACTGCGAGTGTTAACGGTGAATCATTACTGCTCAGGGTTTGTGTGGTGGAAAGGAAACCGAGATGAGAATTGGGAGATCCGTGCTTGTTCCTGAATTCTACTGCTTAATATTGACCAAGTAATTGAACCATCAAAATGATTTGCAGGGACATTCAAATGCATATAGAGAAGTGAGCTGCACTATGCAAACATACAGAGATACTATCATTACTGTGGTTCTATTTCCCAGAAACCTCTACTCTAAGATCTTAACACATAGTTATAACTTGTCTCCCAGCATGTTGCTTCTTTCCTTCTTCCTTTCCTTCTTCCTTTCCTTTCCTTTCTCCTTTCCTCTCCTGTCCTGTTCTGTCCTGTCCTGTCCTGTCCTGTCCTGTCCTCTCCTCTCCTGTCCTCTCCTCTCCTCTCCTCTCCTCTCCTCTCCTCTCCTTTTCTCTTTTCTTCTTCTTTTCTTCTTCTCCTTCTCCTTCTTCTTTTATGTTAGAATTATAGGATTGGGACCAGCAGTTGGTGCAATGACTATGTCGCTGGAGTCCCATGTAGATTGAGTCCTGGACCCGGTGGCTTAAACTCACGCCAGGCGCGTGTGCGTGCATGCCCAAGATCCCGAGAGGAGAATGGAGGAGACGGGATAGCGGCTTGGCCATCAGCCTGGGGAGTGATTTCTTGCTTTCTTTCTCTCTGTCTCTCTCTGTCTTTCTGTTGAGTGCACGCACCCTATAGCACAAACCTCTAAAACCAAAACCAAAACAAAACCAAAAAAAGCCTACAGGATCAGTTATCCAAAGCCACTTCTACTTCTGTTTCAATTTCTTCTTTCTCTCCCACAGGCTGCTCACTGTAGATCAATGGCCTAGATAGAGTCCACAGAGATGTTTTATTTGACTTGAAATGTATTGTTTTTGCTTTCTAAAGTGTCTTGCTTGTCCACATTTCATTATGTGATATTGCAAGTGGATATTCTTATTTGATAGTTTCATATCTGCACAATACACATTGGGTATGTGCCCACAGTGGGCCTGTAGCTCTGGGATGGCTGAGACAGGGGGTGGATCATGGCATGAAGACTCCACTGAGGGGGAGCCTGTCTGTCTTTTTCCCTCTCTCGCTCTCCCTCATGGACAAAATAATATAAACTTTAAATATAATAAGGGATATCAAACAGTTACCCTAAGAAGCAGCAGAACAAAGTGGTTAAAAGTCTAAGCAAAATACCAAGGCAGTATTAAATGACAAATCTAGCCCTCACTAGCTTAGGAGAGTTCCTTAAGCTCTCTTGGCCTCAGTTTCTTCATAAAGAATATGGGAGTAACAACAGTTAACTTTAGACTTTGCTTAAATAAAAAATTGTTTTCTTTTAAGAGGGATTTTTGCTATAGCGTGTGTGTGCTCATCGGAGAGACAGAGAGACAGAAAGTAAGAAATTATCCCCACAGGAGTGGCCACAGCACAGCCCCTCTTTCTTCTCCTTTTGGAATTTTGGGCATTCATGCACACACACTCACTGGTGTAGTCCACTCAAACTGCTGTTGACTAAGCAGGAGTCCAGCCACATAACAGTGACATAATTATTATGCCATCGGCTGGGTCCCAAAATAAAAAATATTTTTAAGTATGCACTGTGTACTGGAGATTCTTCTAGGAACTGCAGATACAACAATAATCCAAAGTCTATACTCACGTGGTTTACATTAAGTGAATCCGTGTGAAGCGCTTAGAACAATTTCTGGCACATAATAAATGCTCAGTACCTGCTAGCTATGATTATTCATAATATCCTGCCTACTCAAAAGTAACAAATCAGAGATGGTAAACCTGTTTCAACTTAGATTTTGTAGTAGCTACAGAAATACTGCGTTAAGAATGATTCTGAGGCATATTCAGGCTTTGCAGAAAGGAGTGCAAAGTGCAGTGATTGATTATTGATGTCTGCATAGGACTGAGTTATGTACATTTAAATGTGCCTGCAGGTGTTGTCATTCCTTTTTAAAAGATTCCTAATTTCTGTAAACATTATGCCTCTCTTGTCTTTGTTCTTAGTTTTTCTGAAACTTCCTCTTCAGAGTAAAACAAAATTGTCATATCCAAGCATTTTTTTCTTTCTGTTCAGACAGGCAAAGTCATGTTCCACTTTTCTAATGCTCTGAGAACGCAAAGCTCGAAAAGGCTCCTAGCTCACAACCAGAGAGAGTTTGAAAATATCTGTCCCAATAACCAGCTGTAAAGATAACCTTCTCAGAGCTACAAACCCAGCTCAAGGAGATGGAAATGCCTGTCCATTGAGAATACTGTTACATTCAATGAAATATCTAAAAGGAAAGAAAGACGGAAAACACATTCCAACAAATCACATCATACAACTCCAGAGTTAGCCCCTGGCAGGCCCAGAGGCTAGGGCTCTTTGTCTGTGTGTGTGTCCTTACTGCTCTTCCACCTGATTCCCCTTCTGTCTTCTGTTCTCAGGCAATTTATGACCAGCCAAGGGTGGACAGACAACACCAGTTTCCTCCTTTGAGAACAAACCTAAATGTTCATTCTTGGCAAAATCCTTGGGGCAAAACCAAACTAAAACCTTCCTCCACTTATTAAATTAAGCTCCCTTTTGAAGCCTGCAATGCCGCCCCAGCCCAGGGATTCAGTCCATCTTCCATCAGAATCACATGTGGCAGCTGAGTTCACAGAGATAAAGAATTCATAGCCATGAGCTGCTGATAGGGAGTCGCTGGGTAACGCAAGAGAAGAAGTATGTTCGGCCTCCAGTGTAAAGGTGAACAGGCAAGGTGATGTCCCAGTATCAAGCGACACAGACAATAATGTTGAGGGGGCAGTAGAGTTGAGGGTGCCTCAGACGTGGCCTTCTGGACTATACAAGTAGGTGTTGCTCTCTCCCAATAAAACTTAAATTACAAAAAACAGGCAGTAGGCTAGGGATGGCCTGTAGTTTGCCAAACCCTGACCTGGCACAATGAATCTTTAATGAATCTGCATTAAGTACAAAATAAGTTTTGTTCAGCCCCTAGGTTAATCCCAACAAGGAATAAAGATAAGACGAATGTGTGGTGATCAGAGATCAGGTTGGTGTGGAGGGAGTCTAGGAACGCAAGAACAAGACTTATGGTGCAGTAGCTATGGACGTAAAAGGCCTAAAGTATCAGGCCCTAAGGACTCTGGAACCCTATCAAAGAGTTTCCATCCCAGGCCCATTGCAGAAGTATCTCAGTTGTCCTCTTTGAATGTACACCTGGGCTTGGGTGACGAATTGTGTAGGGGGACCATGATACACTGACAACTAAGGGCCTTGCTATTGGGCTGTTGGAAAAGTCTTGATGTATTTTTTTCAGGTTTTCTATTCAAAAATGTGTCCTGACTTTCCCAACAACCCAACAGGTAGTGTTGGTGGGACTGTGTAATCTCCCTAGGATTTCTCTAGATTCCCAAGGGAAAAAAGATCCCTTGAGATATGTTTGGACATAACAGACTCCTCTTGTGATTTGTTTCATGCAGCTCAGGCTGGCCCCTATGCATGCCCCAATGATGCCAATGTGAGCAGTTCTATGAGCACAGTGAAGTAGATACTATAATTATCCCCATTTTACGAAGAAAAAAAAAAAAAACAAAAAAAACAGAGCCTCCAAGAGCCTCGATGTCTTTGGTGTAAGGTGTTTGGGAATTTAGGCCAATATTGGTCAAGCGAGAATAGCTGAACAAATTGCCACTTCTTGTGTGTACATTTATACCCACTTTAGAAGCACGATGCTTATTTTATTCTAGGGGATCCTGCCAAGAACTAAATGGTCTTCTTCTACTTCTTACTTCATATGCTTAAGCAAGCTGAATCACCATAGCTGTTACCAAACCAAAGACTGAAAATGGCCCCTTGCTACCAGAACAGCTGCACTTTTACCCACAAGGTTTATCTAGGAAGAAGACTTTATTACAGGTCATGTCATCCAGGAGACAGTTAGGTTTGCTCAAAAGACTGTCTTCAGGCGTGGGTTTTTGTAGAGAAATACATTCCTCCAAAGTGTTCCTCCGGGTCTGCACATCTAAATGAGGTTATTGAAATCTGTGCACCTCTGCCCAACTCACTCAACTGATACCATCGGGCACTATTGAAACCACTACTGCTCTGCTTGGTCGCTCTGCAGCAGCCAGCCACCCACACTCCCACACTGCAGTGGGGCAGCCCCAGATCTCTCAGCTGTCCTCAGTGCATGTGCCCTCCAAGCAGCAGTCAGCGGTCAGCACCAGGTCTCTGTGGTGCAGGCAAGAGCTGGCCGGTTACGAGCCAGTTCAAACCCTGCCCCAGATGCTTATTCGGTAAACTGGTCAGGGATACTTCATCTATGAAGGAAGGTGCCAGGCAAAAGTAAGAAATGTTTCCCATCATACTACTAGGCACCAAGGTTGGTTAGAAAATAAGGTGAAACAATCAACACTGCTGCTTACAAAGAAAATCAGGTGAAACAATCAACACTGCTGCTTACAAAGTCAGCAAAAAAAAAAAAAGTTTATATAATTAATCATCATCATGGCAGTTCAGTCACATTATTAGTGTCATATATTCCCAGAGAATAAATGTAAAGTGTAGGTGCAAATCAATTTACGCATTTAGCAGCAATTCCATGTTCCCGTCACAGACACACTTAACAGCTTGTAAATTGTTACTGGTCTTCAGAAAGATACAAGTTTGCAAACTGAGATCTGAGATGAAAAAGGACAACAAAATAACAATATGAAAACACCACAGGGTGAGGAGATGTCCCCAAGAAGAACTAGGAGGGAATGTTTCAGCTCTCCTTGAGGCCAGGGAAAGCACCAGCTACTTGTTCATTTCCTCTCTTTACTTTTCCTGTTGCTAACGGTCTCTTAGCCATCAAACCCTGGTGCTGGAACGGAAGGTTTCAGAGGGCGCCTCAGATGAAGAATGAGGACAGACTTGCTTCCCTTCCAAATTGCTTGGAAATGGATTTCCTTTCTCCTCTGTAATGTCTCCCTAAGTGTCCTAGGGATTTCCTTTCTAATGCTCTTGAGAAAACAACAGAAACATTTAAAAAGCAACTGGCGATACAAAGATCTGAGAGTCAGGTAAAAGGTATCAGCATGTCATAACTGGAAGAGTGCCCTCTGCACAAACCTTTGTCACCTTTCCCATAAAATTTCTCTTTCCAGTTCTCTGATTTCTTGGCTGCTCTTAGGTAGGCGCAAGTGTCAAGATTTTTCTACTTTGCAAAAATGATTATCTTAGTTATGATCAATTTCCTTTAGATCTTGATTAAAAGTCGCAGGTATTGGCATGGCCATCCTCCCTGGGGGGTGATTTCTCGCTTTCTGTCTCTCTGTCTCTGTCTGGTGAGCGCACACACCCTATAGAGAAAACCTCTCCAAAAAAAAAAAAAACGATGCCGGTATTAATTGGGTTCAGTGTGATACTCCCTTGTCCTCCACATGTATTTTCAGTTTTCTCACAATGCCTATCATTAGTATAATTATTGTACTAACTGTTTCATTAAGTAAAATGCTAGGGAGTGGTTCTGATTAATTAAGTACCCAAGAAGAGAAGAGGAGCCAGATAGGGGTGCAGTGGTAGCGCAGCTAGACCCACATGAAAAGGTCTCAGTGTGTGTCCTGGAGCCTCCCTGAGCAAGCTGGGGGTGTACACATGTGGCATTCTGGGACCTCCTTGAGCTGAGCATGCTGGGTGTGCAGGCATTGCCTGTGATACAAGCTTGCTATGACTGGGGTGGACTGCAGTATGAGGGCCCTGTTGTAGGTGCCTGTCTTCCTCTTACTCCGAGAACAAATAAAGGTTTTTAGGAAAATGAAAATTTAAACATTTTCACTGCTTACTGTGGAAAATCTCTAATATGTCTTTTATCCTTCTATCCTTTATTTCACTCTCATTTCTCTTCTGATAGATTTTAAAAAGCCCCACATAGGTATCAGCACACAAACACATTTATAGGAAAAGAAATGAATATAGGTACTTACAGATGAAAAGGGGGATGAGAACTGCATCAGGTTTCGGATCTGTGCAATCATGTCCATGATGTGGCTTTGTGTTTGTCTCTGAGACCCCTGCAGGCAAAATGAAACAAGAAATAGATCCCATTTTTTAATTGAAAGGATTGAAGTGGTTCATAAAGAAAGACAAACTTTTGTTTTTGGCACAGGTGGAGAGGGACATTAAAATCTAGTAATAGTGACTTAAAGGAAAGGTTTAGACTCATTTGTTGTCACATGGTTGGATAATAATGATGTGAGAACAAGGACATCCTCCCACCCCATTCTTCCTGCCCACATTCCCACACAGGCATTTTACTTAATTTTGTTCAATTTTTTGACCAGAAATTTAACATATCCTGAGATTGTCTTATTAAGGTAATCAAGATAGCCAATGGTGAATCAATATAATGACAGGTCTACTTCAACCTCCTGTTAGTTTTACTTAAAAAAAAAAAAAAAAGAACAAGAGAAAATGTTGTTATACAAGTATCTTGGTGAATCTGACAAAGCATCCCTGAAACTGCACCCTGAAAAATACTCCAAAGATCGCTTGGTTATCTCATCACTTACCAGAGACCCAAAGAGCACCATACTAGTCTAAGGAGCTAAAAGACCAACATTTGCATTTTCTAGGTGATTTTAAGTACCTGAAGCTCGATTTTTCTGAATTTCAGCTTCTGCATGGCTAAAGCAGATCATAAATTACGATAAAGTAGGTCCAGTCAGTTATTTTCAACACGTGTCCAAATTTCAAATATTCAGTTTCATTAATCTCTTAACTATCAAACTGTCATAGAAATTCAGTATTTCAGGACCAGCAGATGGCATAATGGTTATGCCACTGGACTCCTACATAGTTGACCACAGTTTGAGTCCCAAACCTGGTGGCTTGAAACTCACACAGGGCATATGTGTGTGTGTGCCCAAAATCCCAAGAGGAGGATGGGGGAGAAGGGATTATGGCATGGCTATCCCCCATGGGGAGGGGATGATTTCTCTTGTTCTGTTTCTCTGTCTCCAGTGAGCACACATGCCCTCTTAAAAAAAAAAAAAAATCAGCATTTCAGCATCTAGAATTTTCTATTGCATGTGTAAGAAATATAACAATCTTTGGCCAGATTGTATGTACTGATTTTTAGTTTATAACTCGAGAATATATGAGGGGACTTCGAAAAGTTCATTGAATCAGAATCAAAGTACAAGTTTATCTTGGCGCAAAATAAATTTGAAATCCACATGCAACTTTCTTATAATATGCTTTTTCCATAGCTTTGTGAAGACCCCTCCAATATACATTCCATGTTGAGAGTCCTTCATTCTGCCATGTTATCCAGCTTTATCATTCAGAAGGCCCTTGTTCCACTTGCTTTTCATACACCTCACTCATTCTATTACCTTTTATTTCTAGCTTCTGCATTTCGTCGTTGGGGTTTGAGCTGCATGTCTTAGAAAAGGCAAACTTTCGGTTATCATTAGTTCTAACATTTTAACTTGGAACCACAGGAAAGCCACATGTGTTCAGTAGACAAGGTACAAGACCTGATGTCGAAAGATTTGCTTGATTTCTGGCTCCTTCCTTACTGTTCACTTGTGAAATACACTGAATTTATTAGCTTTTCTTTCTTAATCTGTAATATGGGTATAACAACCATAATGCCTACTTTTTACTTTTTTTGAGAGGGTTGTTTTGTTCTGTTTTGTTTTGTTTTGCTATAGGGCGTGTGCGCTTGCCAGAAAGACAGAGAGAAACAGAGAGACAGAAAGCGAGAAATCACCCCGCAGGGGGGATGGTCACGCCGCAATCCCTTCTCCTCCATTCTCCTCTCGGGATCTTGGGCACGCATGCACACACATGTACCCCATAATGCCTACTTTTTAAGATTGATTTGAAAATTAAGTAGACAAATATGAGAAAATTTGTCAACCGTAACATTTTCTTCTTCTTCTTTTTTTTTTTTTGAGAGGTTTTTGCTATAGGGCACATGCACTCTCCAGACAGACAGAGAGAGACATAGAGACAGAAAGCGAGAAATCACCCCGCAGGGGGGATGGTCACGCCGCAATCCCTTCTCCTCCATTCTCCTCTCAGGATCTTGGGCACACAGGCACACATGCCTGGCGTGAGTTCTAAGCCACCGGGTCCGGGACGCAAACCGTGGTCGACTACGTGGGAGTCCAGCGACAGCCATTACGCTAACTGCTGGTTCCCAAAATTTTATTCATTTTTAAACTCAAATGTCAGAAATTTAAACTCAAATTTCAGGTGCACACTCTCTCGTTACTATACGGCATGCCCTTGGCAATGGTGGTGGTAGTGTTGATATTTGAAATATTAGTAAGTGTGACACACATATGAAAAGATTCTATCACCATATACATTTAGTAAACACTAGATTCAACAGCATTAAATAGGTTTCATGATGGCAGGACTCCTCGGATGTGAATCTGCACAATGAGGTATGGTGGGCAGCAAATCCCAAGACCAAATTGAACCAAACCTGTTCCCTCCTAAGCATCCCAAAGGCCTCCTGTTTCCCAGACACACCAGAAAATGCTACTGTACGAGGCAGGATAACTCGATAGCAACGGCACACCGTGTGAGGCCTTGCAAAACAATCTTCTGAGGTAGAGAAGACCAATATAAGCATACGCTAAGTGTATATATGATGTCCATTTTATACTCTACCTAACACATTAAGTGGGTTACATGAAATAAAAAAGTTGGACAGACTGCAGTTGTCTTTTTAAAGCATGAATAAATGATGCTTTTGTTTTAAAGGAACTGTAAGAGACATATTTTTTCCTTCCCAGGATGGCTGTCTGAGGCTGACATTTGGAGAGGAAAGATGCACGGGAAGGAGCGGGGCCTTCACACACCTTGTTGCTGCAAGTACTATAGATCACACTATGGCAGGATTGAGAGGGCTCTCGAAACTAGTCACCTTCAAGTGATGGATGACAGCAAGATGGCCTCTTAACCTCTTCCAGGCACTTCTGTACCTAGGCATCTGGAATTACCTCCAGGACACATGGAGAGAAAAGGAAGGAGACTGGTTTCAAATCACTCAGAGTCTATGATCACCTTAATAGAGACCACAAGGTAGATGAATCCTTGCTTACTGAATTCCTCACTTTCTGTTACTAGTACCAACTTAGCAACACTCTTGACCGCCTCCCCTCACACACCCAACCTTCCCAATCAGGGAGGAACCAGGGTCCAGCAGTTACCAGCCTTCCCTGAGACTAAAATAGCTTGCAGACACAGAACTGGTCAGCTTCACTGGGCATTCCCAAAGACAAAAGGTTGTGATGAACAACGTATTTGATCCACGTTTTAGAAACACTCTCAGGCTTTGTAAACCACATTGGTGTGTGGCCCACCGAGCCATCAGCACTAGCTCAGTATCCTCATTCAACTCCATCTTACAACATGTGTTTATCCTGCATATTCAATGGTATATGCACAACTGTAGGTAGGTAGTACTAGTGCAGTGAGCCTAGAATTCCAAGAGTATTGAACTCCATATAACATGGGGAACATCCTTAGATACATTTTGGCCATGTGATGCTATTTCTCAGAATGATGCAGGCAATTTAAAGATTAATTTAGCCATTCTTTCTTCATTTCTTCCTTCAATTTTCTTAGTGACCGAGATGTCTTTTGTCTTGGAATTAACCTCGCATCACTCTGTTATTCCCTCCAAGCCCAAGGACAATTTACTAATCCTCCTTTGATATTCGTAACAGTTTCAAGAACAGTAAAGGTATAGATGAAATCAAAACCCTCAAAATAAATACTTCTCATTTGGAATCAAAACTGATTTTAAAAACCCTGCTTCTCTTTTCTGGTCTCTCCTCATAGGGATGCAGACTGGCACTCCTGTTTAAAATCAATGAAACATTTCCTTGCTGTTCCTTGTAAAAGATCAATGACGTCTGAAATATATAACATTTGTGTCTCAGTGCTTTTGGTTTTGCTAAGGTAGAATACTGTGAGACCGAGTAAAGGCTGTAGGAGTATTATAAACCAATGGTTTCTTGACCCTGCTGATAAATCTGTTGGAGATATTACTTTACAAGTTGAAGTAAAAACTGATACCAATGTTGAAACAAAACCCTTAATCTTCACAGAAGGATTACAGAAGCAGTATGGAGAGTAAGCAAGAGAACTAGACTGTAAGACATTTTTTGTTAACTCTGGTATCAGGTAAGTCCTCTGGGAAGTAAATGCTAAGACTGAATTAGGAGTGCAGAAGGTTTATTGGAAAGTAAACTGAGAAAAGATAACAGAAGAAGCAGAATTGAGTGGGGTGAGCCTTCCTGCTGCACACAGATCTGGTGGCTCAACAGGGCAATCCAAAGCACAGACTACCCTTTGGAGGAGTCCCGCATTAGGCAGAAAAGGCTGAGCCCATGGAGCACTGTGTTTCTCAGTTGTTCGCTGGTGCTACTCCAGAAAGAGCATCGTATTGGCTCAGAAGCTACAGGTAACTGGAAGGAGTTAGCTAGAAGCTATGGCTAATGATATGTCTTATAGCTAAGCATGGACACCTCTGTTTGTTTGTTTGTTTTGTTGTTGTTTGTTCTGGTTTTTTTTGTGTGTGTGTGTGTTTTTTTTTTTTTTTGCTATAGGGTATGTGCACTTGCCAGACAAAGGCAGAGACAGAAAGGGAAAGTGAGAAATCACCCTCCCAGGGAAGATAGCCACACTACAACTCTTTTTCCTCCAGTCTCCACTCAGAATTTTGGGCATGCACGCCCATGCACATGTGCCTTGCATGATTTTCAAGCTGCTGAGGCTGGGACTTGAACTGCACAGTTGGCCATGTGGTATCTCAGCACTTTAATGCCAAGCCACCTTCTGAACCCCATGGACACCCTATGTATAAAAGGATACAGTTTGCATATGTCTTCTAGCAGACATGTGATTTGAGTTAATACAAAAGAACCTCTAATTACACACTCTCAACGCTGAACCTCTCACTGATGCAAACTGCTATAAACATGAGCAAAGATACACACCAGACCAAAAGCACATTAAATATGGCCACAAAAAGCATTAGTGGCCTCTTGGAATTACAAATAGAATCTTTCAAAACTGAATCTGATTCTAAGTAGAAGGGCTTTCTAGATATAGCCTGTCGATTCAGAAAATATATTAATTCATTTTAAATCAATAATGTTTTAGGGTAAATTAACTGAAAAGAAAACTGTCACCCTGGAAAACCAAGATCAGGAAATGGGATACATAAGTTATATTGACAAAGAGAAGAGGTTCTAGGCAAAAATTGACAAACATAATCATAATGAGGAATTTTATCAGATCTCTCCCAGTCACTAGTAAATCAAGCAGACAAAATGATTTAAAAGTATAAAAGATTTAAATACAATTAGAAGCTTCATCAATCTTGATTCTTTAATTAGACACTATTCTTACAGAAAGAGCTTTCCAAAGCAAAGACCAAGAGAACGAGAAATACAGAAATACAGAAGCTGCAAATTCTTTCCCCTCTCTCCTTCTAGTTCACACACACACACTGAAGTCCTGAGGATCTGACCCAGATAAACCAATCACTGAGCTTATAAGAGAACTTTATGAACCTCTGCAGCACCCACCTGAATTTTTTACTCTTTAGAGCTTGTAATCTTTCTCTTTTTAGGGACCTGGGGGATTTACTTACATTTCTCAATCATACATTACTACATTTTATGGGAGAAATTTTATGTTCCACGAGTGCTTCAAACTTGCATCTATTCAAAGATAGCTCTTATGAGTGTTGGTTAGTCTCACTTTTTAAAAAGAAGTTTAATATAGTGAATCTTTGTGCAGACAAAGGCAGAGACAGAAAGGGAAAGTGAGAAATCACCCTCCCAGGGAAGATAGCCACACTACAACTCTTTTTCCTCCAGTCTCCACTCAGAATTTTGGGCATGCACGCCCATGCACATGTGCCTTGCATGATTTTCAAGCTGCTGAGGCTGGGACTTGAACTGCACAGTTGGCCATGTGGTATCTCAGCACTTTAATGCCAAGCCACCTTCTGAACCCCATGGACACCCTATGTATAAAAGGATACAGTTTGCATATGTCTTCTAGCAGACATGTGATTTGAGTTAATACAAAAGAACCTCTAATTACACACTCTCAACGCTGAACCTCTCACTGATGCAAACTGCTATAAACATGAGCAAAGATACACACCAGACCAAAAGCACATTAAATTTGGCCACAAAAAGCATTAGTGGCCTCTTGGAATTACAAATAGAATCTTTCAAAACTGAATCTGATTGTAAGTAGAAGGGCTTTCTAGATATAGCCTGTCGATTCAGAAAATATATTAATTCATTTTAAATCAATAATGTTTTAGGGTAAATTAACTGAAAAGAAAACTGTCACCCTGGAAAACCAAGATCAGGAAATGGGATACATAAGTTATATTGACAAAGAGAAGAGGTTCTAGGCAAAAATTGACAAACATAATCATAATGAGGAATTTTATCAGATCTCTCCCAGTCACTAGTAAATCAAGCAGACAAAATGATTTAAAAGTATAAAAGATTTAAATACAATTAGAAGCTTCATCAATCTTGATTCTTTAATTAGACACTATTCTTACAGAAAGAGCTTTCCAAAGCAAAGACCAAGAGAACGAGAAATACAGAAATACAGAAGCTGCAAATTCTTTCCTCTCTCTCCTTCTAGTTCACACACACACACTGAAGTCCTGAGGATCTGACCCAGATAAACCAATCACTGAGCTTATAAGACAACTTTATGAACCTCTGCAGCACCCACCTGAATTTTTTACTCTTTAGAGCTTGTAATCTTTCTCTTTTTAGGGACCTGGGGGATTTACTTACATTTCTCAATCATACATTACTACATTTTATGGGAGAAATTTTATGTTCCACGAGTGCTTCAAACTTGCATCTATTCAAAGATAGCTCTTATGAGTGTTGGTTAGTCTCACTTTTTAAAAAGAAGTTTAATATAGTGAATCTTTGTGATTCCTAGCATCTCACATAGAAAATATGATCTCTTTTAAAACATTTAAAAATGAATTACAGGGCGGGACCAGCAGTTGGTGTAATGGCTATGTCGCTGGGCTCCCATGTAGTCGACCGCAGTTCGAGACCCGGACCTGGTGGCTTAACTTATGTCTGGCACATATGCGTGTGTTCCCAAAATCCCAAGAGGGGAATGGAGGAGAAGGGATTGCAGCGTGGCCATCCTCCCGGGGGGTGATTTCGGGGGGGGGGGGTGGGTGATTTCTCGCTTTCTGTCTCTCTTTCTCTTGAAAACCTCTAAAACAAAACAAAACAAAAAATGCTCATGTCAACAATAGGTGATTTCTCTTTATGCAGTCTTCAGATATCCAATTTCTGAATCTAGTCACTAAATGGCACAGGATGACTCTGTGGCTGCTTGGATGACAATTGTGATGTGGCCTCAGTCGTGTAATGTTAAGATCTCATCCATGTGCCTTGGCCGCTGTCATGACTACACCTGTCTTCTCCTCACACTTCTCTTTTTTAGAGGTTTTTGCTACAGGGCGCTTGCACTCACCAGAAAGACAGAGAGACAGAAAGTGAGAATTCACCCCCCAGAGGGGATGGCCACACTGCAATCCCTTCTCCTCCATTCTCCTCTCGGGATTTTGGGCACGCATGCACATGCACCTGGCGTGAGTTCAAGCCAACGGGTCGGGGACTCAAACCATGGTCTACTACATGGGAGTCCAACAACATAGTCATTATGCCAACTGCTATTCCCGAGAGAGATTTTTTTTTCTATGGGGTGTGCGTGCTCACTGGAAAGACTGAGAGACAGAAAGTGAGAAATCACCCCCGAAGGGTGATGGCATGCCACAATCCCTTCTCCTCCATTCTCCTCTTGGGATTTTGAGCATGCATGCACATGCACCTGGTGGGAGTATTTTAAGTCCACGGGTCCAGAACTCGAACCACTATAGGAGTCCAGTGACATAACCATTATTCCATCTGCTGGTTCCTAAATTAATAACTTCTTAAAAAGTGAATTACATTAAAGGTCAAAATCATAAAATATTTTAAAAATTAAAAATCCAATGAATTAGTATTCTACACAAACCGCATTCTCTTAACAGTTAAGACTTTGCAGACACCCAGGATCACAGGCAAACATGTGTATGCCAAGCACGCACTGGTCAAACAGGGAGCCGAACTTGATCTTTTATATGGCTTCCAGCATCACGAAGTAGTGTTTTACTGATTGAACCACCATAGCTGAACTAGCAGTATTGTCTTTTCAAGAGGTTTAAGAAGACATTGTGAAGATGATCTTAAATATTCTCTCCTCAGGGACCTGCAGGTGGTGTGTTGGTTAAGGTGCTGGACACTCCCACATGACTGGCCATGGTTCAATGCCTGGCCCTGGTGACTTGCTTTCTCGTTCTCTCTCTCTCTCTCTCTCTCTCTCTCTGTGTATGTGTGTGTGGTCAAATTTAAATGAATGAATGAATAAATAAAATTACATAATTATTTAAAAAATTCTCTCCGCTTTTCAGTAGAAAGAGGCCCTGCAGCCAACTAGTGAGGTAGATAAGGATGGACAAAAAGAACTGCCTATGTCAAAATGGTCACCACAGTTTTCTTGCTCAACTGCCTTTGGGAGTGGCGGTTGGCTTGTAGGTCTTGGGGGAAATCTCTTCCAGGTCTTCTCTATGGTACCATAAAATCTCAAGCAATGGGGCCAGCAGGTAGTGTGGTTGTTAAGGCACTGGACTCCCACATGGCTGACCATGGCTTATCAGACCTGGTGGCTTGCTTTTTCACTTTTCCTCTTTCTCCCTTTCTCTGGTCAAATTAAAAAATAATAATAGGGGCCGACAGGTGGCATGGCAGTTAAGGTGCTGAACTCCCATATGGCTGACCACAGTTCCAGTCCTGGACCTGGCAGATTGCTTGTTTTTTTGTTTGTTTGTTTTGTTTTGTTTTGTTTTTTCTCGCTGTCTCTCTCTGGTCAAATTGAAGAAGAATAACAGACAGTTTTTTTTCCAGACCTGGAAGCGTGAAACTCCCACTGGGCATGTGCATGCATGCCAAAAATCCTGAGAGGAAAGTGGAAGAGAAGGGACTATGCTGTGGACATCCCCCTTGGGGATGATTTCTCACTTTCTATTTCTGTCTCTCTGGCATGTGCACGTGCTCTATAGCAAAAATCTCTAAAAATTAATGAGAATGATAATAATAATTAAATAGTTATTTAAAAACAAACAAAAAACTCAAGTTATACCACAAAACTATCACCTCTATTTCAAATCTTTGGAGACATCCAGGTTTGACTGAACCCTGGCTTTTATGGCAATAGTTACTTTTATGGGCCACTGAGATGCCTATACTAACCTTCCATCAGGAAAACAGAATTTGCTATAAAATCTCAATAAACTTTTGTAACAAGTCATCCTGAAACATTCTTACAATACGACTGCCTCCATTCCATGCAAACATCGATTAGACCCAGCACCTGCAGAGGCAACACCCCTGCCCCATAATTCCTGGAGTGTGGCAGCTTGGAACTCTCAGTGCTAATTCATTTTGCACTAGTGCTTAGCAGCAAAAAATCTTGACTCCTGATGCCAAGAAGTAAATTATGCTTGGAGTACTGTACTTAAATGCTTTGAGTTTAATTACCTTGTAATTTTCCAGGTCATGTATTACCATGAAGTTACATGATTTTGCAAATTTATTTACAGGCTATAAAGAGAAAATGACTTCGGAAATGAATGCTGCTAAATTGGTCTCTTGTAAATAGTTCTTTTGTTACTTAAGAAAAAAACAAAACAAAACACTTTCCTACCAGAAAATGTGGGTTGTTCAAATGCTTATTCTTTTAAAAGTCAAGAATCAGAATCTTGAGTTAAAGAGTGAGGTCCATATAAAATGAGTTGAGGGGTTTTTAGATGGTCAGAAAGAAGACCATTAAGCTAAAGGGGTCAGAGATAAGAATCATCATAATGGTGCCAGAAGTTATGTTAAAGGTGATAATAGCGATAATATTTAGGACTCAAGGATCAGGGGCTTATAAACAATTGTTAACTTTTGTTCAGTGGAAATTCATAAAAGTCTTGGATGACCTGAATATTGCACTTTGTAGATATTCTGTCCATAGTATATTTATATAACACAAGGTAATAATGTGAGGCACTACTGGTCTCCAGGAGGAATCAAGACTGTTATATTCCTTTCTCACCCATAACCTACTTTCTACCTTCCTGGGATCAGTGGTGAGTAACTTAGCCTCCCATAAAGAAAAGAGATGCTGAAATTTAAGAATGTTAATAGGTAGGACGTTCAGAAGGGGCAAAGCTCATGTCCTATTTAAGCATGGCCCCTTTTTCTTCTGTTTCTTGCTCCCCAAAGGGATGATAAGAGCCTAAGGGTGTTCCAGCAGGGCCTGACATCACTCTATCTTCCTGTGGTGTAGCTTGGGAAGGGAACAAAGACCAACTGTGTAAGGATCCATTGTCCTATTGTTGGTAGACACTGAACATCACTTATCTCGTGGTAATTGACCCAGACTTTTACACAGTGAAAGGTAGGAGGTTAGGGCATCCTTATGACCTGCTCTATCTGAAGCTGAAATGGCCTAACTGGTTCTGGAAAAAGGGAACTTCAATTGGGTCAGGCTATCTTAAGAGAATTCTACAGAGGTGTTTAGGTTCAATTACAATGTCACCTAGATCTTGAGTTGTGGGTTACTGTTCTAGGTATGGGTATTAGTCAGAGTTCTCCAGGAGGAAAGAATGAATGAGATATGTGTAGATAAAGAAGAGGAGATTCGGGGGAGAATCAGCTCATATAATTAGGGCAGCTGAGAAGTCCCATGACAGGCTGTCTACAAGCTGGAGATCTTGTGATACTGGCAGCATGGTTCAGTTCAGCTCCAAAGGCTTCAGAAGCAAGGAAGCCAATGATGTAACTCACAGTCAGAGGTTGAAAGTCTGAGAAACTGGAGGGACCACTGGTGCAAATCCTGAAGTCCAAAGGCAGAGGAACCTTGAGTTCTGATGTCCAAGCCAATATAAAAAGTCTATCTTGCTCCATCTCAGATGATTTGAGAAAGATTTGTCTTCTGTATTTATGCTCTCTGGGCTCTTCATTGATTGGATGGTGCCCACCCACAGTAAGGGTAGATCTTTCCCATCTAATCTATTCAAACTCACTCACTCAGTCTTAATCTCTTTTTGAAACTACCCAATGGACACACCTAGAGTAATGGTGTATCAGGTTTCCATGTGTTCCTTAGTCCATTCAGGTTGACGGCCACAGCTAACTGTTAGGGTATGCATTTCTCATGAGGCCCTCATGAGGAAATAGGTGGCTGGCCCAAGACAGATTTTATTTGTTTCTTGGCCATGCAAACAACACATAACACCTTAGACTTACCCCAAAGTCCAACAGTCACTCAGTGAGGGCTGAGTGTACAGGTGAATGTTCAATTTTTAGGAAGATATGGCTTATTTTTTCTTTCCAAGTTCCGTCAGGGAACTTTTCCCCACTCCTCTGCTTGTAAAACTTCTTCTATTTTACTTCTTCTATCTACTCCACCATTAGTTTGTGCACCACTTTCCCCCTATTATGTACTGGCTACTCCACATTATTTCCCGTTTATCAGTTCCTGCCCTCCAGCCTCTACCACTTCCAACCATCTCAAGTTTCCTTTCTCCCAAACATCAGCAGTGAAGCACTCATATACACTAAAATATTTTACTGCTCACCTGAAAGCTCCAAAAAAAGATGTGCTAATCTACAAATAAAATAAGTTCACTGTCAACTAACACCAGATCATTCACTGACTGAAGTGACTAAAAGGGATATTCATGTCACAAATGCTGGCATTTTCAATTTTTCAAAGACCTTTTAAGAGGGTAAATCTAACTTTTAAAATGGGGTTATATGCTAAGAAAAGTTCTTATGTGGTTAAAAGAAATGACATTACAGGTTCTAAATGTTGCCAAATAATAATTCAAAATAATTTACACATATTGTTCTATTTACTTTTCATCCTTTCCCAAAAGCTGTAAGCAATCAGTTTACATATTAAATGCTGGAACCAAAAACACATGACATATTTAGCAGCTTCATATTTTATTAAAGTTAAACCAGCTGGTGAAGATTTGGTAACTGAAGCTATATTCCAACTCACTAAAAAGTCTTTATCATGTGCCACACTGGAGGCAAAAAAAAAAGCCATTATATGACCTTAGGCAATTGGTGGCAGTACTCTAACTCCTGTTAACCTTCAGGCTAGAATTTTAATTTGGGGGCTAAGTTTTATGCTTGACTGCCTATAGGATTTTGCAATTTCTGCATTTCAAAGACAAATTTATAATTTAAAAAAAGATTATGTTTTTTCTGCTAGAGAAAAATGTGAATTCATCGAATCTCTAATTTTGTAGTAATTGTTGTTACTAAAGACGTCAGTTGTGGATGTCAAAAATAAATTCAATACAGAAGAAAAAAATTATGACGAGACAGTGTCCTCAAACACCAAAGAGATAACATCCCAGCAGTAAGAAAAGCTACCACAATAATGGAGAGCCATGGACTCTTCCCTCAAGTTGAGCCCCTTTTAAGAGAGCGAGAAATGTAGTCATTACATTACATAAATTTAGTGTGTTTATATAAGGTACTATGAAACTACAGAGGAGAAGTAACTAACTTAGACTAGTTAGTTAAATGGCAGATATGAGATGATGTTAATAAATAATAAAAAGCCTCACAGAGGAGGTGATATTTGGGCTGGGTCATAAAATATGGATTGACAGTTGCCAGAGAGAAAAAAAAAAAAAAAACATATGTAACATGTACAGAACAAAGGGACTGGAATGGGTATATACCATACAAAATGTTAAGGCACTCTAATAGAAAAGTCTATAAATGTGTCCTGTTTGTGGTCCCATCTAAATAGTCTGTCCTACCCTCAGCCCCTGGGAATGGTACACTTTGTACAGTTCTTGATGATTAGATGAGGGATGGATACCTGACCCAATACAATGATTGTTAATTAGTCAAACTGTTTCTAGAGAGACAGACCAGAAGCACATCAGCTAAAAATCTGAGATGAAGGCAGCCATATTGAGCCCTCTGATGGTGACTGTATTAGGCTATGTACAGGGCAAGAAAGCAGAAAAGGCTGGTCCTCAGACAAACAAGAACTGAACAGGTTCGCCAAGAAGGTGCTGATAACAGAAAACCTCCAAACCTCTGTATTTTGTTTACTGACTTCAGATATATCCATCAAAATAAATCAGGCTATACTACAGGAAGGGATGGCAAATTATGGTTCTTGGGGTAACCCCGCCTAAGGCCTGTTTTTGTGCCGCCTAAAGTGAGTATTGTTTATACAACTTTAAGAGTCATGAAGGAGAAGATGGAAGAGGAAAAAGAAGAGGAAGAGACAATGATAATAAGAGACCTATATAGTCTGCAAAGCCTCTATGGAAAACATTTAATAAACCCTGTATTTAGTAACAACTACCCCCAACATCAAGGAGTTTTTCCCCTATGTTTTCTTCTAAAAGTTTTGTAGTTTCAAGTATCATATATACAAGTTTTATGGTTTCATTATTTTCTATGCCAGTATCACAGTATCTTGAATACTGTAGATTTATAATGTTTCATTTTGAAATCAGGAAGTGTGATTCCTCCAACTTTGTTCTTCTTGCTGAGAATTGTTTTAGCTAGTTATGGTTTTTTTATAGTTTTATATGAATTTTGGAGTCTTTTTTTAATTCTTGAGAACAATGCCATTGACACTAAAAATAGCAGAAACAAAACCAAAAATAAACAAGTGCGACTACATTAAATTAAGAAGTTTCTGCATAGCAATGAAAACAATCAACAAAAAGAAAAGCTATGAAATGGGAGAAAATATTCATAATCTATACATTTAATAAGGGGTTAATATCTAAAATATATCAAGGGAATTAAAAAGTTCACAGAAAAATGTAATTGAAGTATGAGTTCCTTTCTCCTCCCATTCTCCTCTCAGGATTTTAGGCATGCATACTCACATGCCCAATATGTTTTTCAAGTTACTGGGTCTGGAACTCAAACTGTGCAGTCAGCCATATGGGATCCAATGTTTTAGCCTTCACGACACCTGTTTTAAAGTAGAATAATTATTTTAAAGAGGTTTTTGCCTTAGGGCACATGTGCTCACCAGAGAGAGACAAAAACACTGAGAGGGAAAGTGAGAAATCACCCTCAGGGGGGATGGCCTTGTCACAATCCCTCCTCCTGCATTCTCTTCTATTCTTCTCCTGGGATTTTGGGCATGTAAGCACACACGCGCACCTGGCAAGATTTTCAAGCCACAGTCCAGGACTTGAAATGCAGTTGACCATGTGGGAGTCTAGTGACATAACTGCTATGCCATCTGCTGGCTCCGAGAATAACATTTTAAAAGCAGAATCTTGGGGGCCAGTCAGTGGCATGATGGTTAAGGTAGCTGGATCCCACATGGCCAACTGTGCAGCTGGAATCCCAGATCCAGCAGCTTGAAAATCACCCTGGGCATGTGTGTGTGCATGCCCAAAATTCCAAGAGGAGAATGGAGAAGGGATTGCAGCCTTGTTTAAGTACTATCTCTCTGTCTCTGTCTCTGTGTGTCTCTCTTGCTCATGGAAGAAGTAAACAAACTTAGAAAAAAGAAGCTATTGTAGTAAACAAGGCATGATTCCCTGTGACTAGAAATGAGCAAGACAAATTAGACTTGGGAGGATAAAGGCCTAAGAACTAGAATCTACAGGACTTGCCAAGTAAAGTGGTGGGTAATAGGAAAAAGGAAGCCTGGGGTTTACTGGTTAGAAAACTGTATAGACTAATAATTTAGCTAGGAAAGTAGAGGAGAAAACATTTCACAGATTCTCTCCATAATGCATGGTATCTGAAAATTTTTACTTTTGGCCTAATAACCTGCTAATATTCCTCTCTCCTAAACTTTTCTTTCTGGACCATTAAGCAATAAAACTTCAAATCCTCTTTTCTGCTCAATTTGTGATCCTCCAGGAGAGTTTCTTGATTTCTGAAGTGCCTGGTGGCTGACACTTGCAGATTTTCATACTCCAAGTCACCATTTTGAAATGAATTGTGGCACATGGCAGTGTCTATACCGGATTTATCTCTTCAACCCATACTGGCCACTAGGCCCTCTGTGGCTTTTCACCAATTTGGGCATGTGAGAATGGAAGTGAACTTTGCAGTTTTGCCAGATTTTCTCAGTGGGATCAACTGAAGATGGAATTCAATGTCCAATTAAATAAGTGAATATAGATGAGGTCAATGGAAACAGATTCTTTTCAAACAGATTGAATAACATTCTTTCAGTATTCACTAATGATACAGGTTATGTCATGAAGGATCAGAATCACAAGTCACAGGAGGCAACAGATTCTAGATGCCTGCGCAGGGATTGATGGAAATGCAGAGTGTCACTGCTATAGCAATATTCACGTCACTGGACTATGCACCACTAGTGAGGGTCAAGACATTGAACCTTTCAGTTCATATCACTGAACACAGTGTATTACCATGTAATATCAAACCAGGTATTGTGTGTATTCTTTTGCATTTCCAGACCTGGTGGCCCCGTCTGTAAACTATATTCATTATAATGTGACTCCGATGTCATTTCCCATTAGTGCCAGTGCTGATCATCTGCTCAGTTGTTCTTGGCTCCTTCCCTCCACTTTCCCAGTTCTGCGCTGTATCCCCAGTTCTGCTCTGTATCATAGGAAGGGAGATACTGAAAACTATAACACCTAGCCTTTGCAAACCGGTTTCTAGCTCAGCTCACACAAGAAGAGGCAATGTTGAAAAGTGGAGGGCAGGAAGAAAGGAAGATCAAGACTATCGCTGCTTCTGTCTCTCTCCAGCATCTTGTTAGTGGCTGCATCGCCTGTGTGTTCTCAGTTCCTACTCCGTACACAGCCCTTCTGCAGCCCCAGCTCCCGTAGAGTAGCTCTGTCTCCAGGATTTAGCTCTCATCTGACAGTGTAGGTCACACAGTTCCTGAGCCAGCTCTTTCTTTACAGTTCCAGCTCCCTCCAGGCATCTCTGACTCCTGGGCTCTGATACCGTATCTCCTCTTTTGGTCCTCCCCAACTGGAAGTAACATGGCACCTTATTATGGCTGTGAAATTCTGGGCTGGCTTGCCTTTCTCTGTGTACTCTCAGCTCTTCCAGCACGCTGCAAGTAGAATCCTTTATTAAACTCACTCTATCTAGCTACCTGGAAATGGTTTCCTCTATAGTCTAGAAAGATGGACCATAGCACGTAAAGTGCCCTCAAGGGGACACTTAGAGTTATGAGAGTGTCTGTGGTATGGGGACGAAGAAGCAAGGTTCTGAAGTCAGGCTGTGGTGGGGAGGAATGAATCTTAGATGATCTTTCATTGAATAGATATTTCAGGGGAAAAAAAGACAAGGCAAAACCCTGAATGGGCTCCTTTTCATCTTCCTGCCCCATTCCTTCCTCCAGCTTTTGTTATTCTCAGGGCACAAAGTTTCCAGAAAAAATAGACAACCTGGGGCTAGCAGGTGGCATAGCATTTAGAGCACTGGACTCCCACATGGCTGACTGCAGTTCAAGTCTCATAGTTGGTGGCTCGCTTTCTCACCTTCCCTCTCTCTCTCTTTTTCTCTCTGGTCAAATTAAAATAATAATAATAAAGTCAAATAAAATAATTCTTTAAAAATAAATGGACAATCTAGCAATCCTATTTTCCACATTCTGACACTAAACATGTCCTAAGAGGAAACTTGGCTGTTTCCTCTAAAGATAAAATTGGAAAACAAACAAACAAAAAAACAGCATTAATAGATTAATAAATTATTGAGTGCTAAATCATTGTGTAAACAGCATCCTTTAAAAGCAATCTCTTGATGCCTTCTGTAGTACTGAAAAATGAGCTTATCTCACCTCAGTTAAGTTGCCTGACTCTGACATATGCTTGATTTTTTTTTTAGACAGAAGAGAACAATACCTTTCCCTAACTTCAAAGGACTTTGACACTCAGGCAATGGGAAAGCAGAATATGAGCAGAATCAATGGAGTTGAGAAGTCAACTCTATAGGCTCACGAGTCCAAAAAAGCTGGTTCTAATCCTAGCTTTCGCCTAGTAGTTGTGTCACTTGTATGTGACTTTATTTAAATATCAGTGCCTCAATTTTTTTAATGGTAAAATAGTGATAACAACACTTACCTCTCTGGATAGTTGTGGAGATTAACATAAAATATTTTTAGAGTACTATGTCTTACTCTCAGCAAGATTTAAGAAAGTAAAGAGCTGAGGAAACTCAAAGGCATAATATCAATGACTTCTAACCACAGGAATGAATTAAGAATCATTAAAGAGTTGGTTAAAAATGGAAAATGTTGGGTCTCTACCCTCTGAAATTCTTTATAACAAATTATTTACTTAATTTTATTATTACTATTATTACTATATTTTGAGTTTTTGTCATAGGGTGTGTACGCTTTCCAGACAGAGAGAGACAGAGATAATGAGAGGGAAAGTGAGAAATCACCCCCCAGGGGAGATGGCCATGCCACAATCCCTTCTCCTCCATTCTCCTTCCAGGACTTTGGGCATGCACGTACATGCGCCTGGTGCGATGTTTAAGCCACTCATGTGAAAGTTCAGCACCCTAACCACTATGCCTCCTGCTGGCCTCATTATTATTATTATTATTATTTTAATTTGCTATAGGGACTGTGCACTCGTGTGCGCGAGAGAGAGAGAGAGAGAGAGTTTTGAGAGAGAGAGAGAGAGAGAGAGAGAGCACGAGCGAGAAAGCGAGAAACTAAGCCACGAGGTTTAGGACTTAAACCGCAGTCAGCCATATAGGAGTCCAGTGACTTAACCTCCACGCTGCCTGCTGGCCCTTACTCTCTGAAATTGTGATTCAAAAAGTCTAGAGGAAGGGCTGGCAGGTGCCATGGTGGTTAAAGGTGCTGGACTCCCACATGGCTGCCTGCAGTTCAAGTCCTGAACCTGGTGGCTTGCTTTCTTACTTTCCTTCTCTCTCTCCCTTTCTCTCTCTGTCTGTCTGATTGAAGTGGAAAATAATAATAATAAAGTTAAATAAATTTTTTTAAAGTCTAGATGCTATATCCTAAAAATAAGAATGTTTAGTAGATTCATACCCAGGAAAACTGAATGTATATGAATCTACTATATTCTATACCTATTAGCAAGTTTCCTTTTTATCTGAGACTCCTTTCACATCAGTGATTTATGTGAATTCTAACACCACTTTCTTTTTTTTTTTTTTTGGAGAGATTTTCACTGTAGGGCGCGTGCGCTCGCCAGACAGACAGAGAGAGACATAGAGACAGAAAGCGAGAAATCACCCCCCAGGGGGGATGGTCACGCCGCAATCCCTTCTCCTCCATTCTCCTCTCGGGATCTTGGGCACGCACGCACACGCGCCCGGCATGAGTTTTAAGCCACCGGGTCCGGGACACGAACCGCGGTCGACTACGTGGGAGTCCAGCGACATAGCCATTACGCTAACTGCTGGTTCCCAACACCACTTTCTTACTGCATCACGTTGGTTCACACACTAGGAGTAGTTAAGCCAATTACCAGCAGGTAGCTTTGCACAAGTCTCTTCATTGCCTGCAACCTTCATTTCCTCATCTAAAACATAATAATATTTGTCCTATATACCTCTCATGGCTACAAAGAGGGCCAATGGAGAAAGGGCTATAAATGCATTTTTAAATGAGGAGGCATATGGTAGTCCCCCTTACCTCTGGTTTTGCTCTCTATAGATCCACTTAAGGAGTACAGTTAGATATTTTGGGAGACCACACTTCCACAATATTCATTACAATATATTGTTATAACTGAATTATTTATTGTGTTATTGCTGTTAACTTCTTACTTTGCCTAATTTACAAACTAACCTTTATTTTAGGTATGTATGCACAGGGAAAAAAAACTAGTATATCCAGGGCTTAAAACTATCTGCAGTTTCAGGCAAACAATGCGAGTCTTGGAATGTATTCCCCATGAATAATTGGGAACTACTGTATACCAATGTGAGTTGTTATTATTATATGGAACTGGTTTAATGACAGTCTTACTTTACTAAAATATAAACATGGAAAGGTTGTTTTTAAAAAATTTTCCAGAGAAGCATGCACTCACTGGAGACAGATAGAAAGACAGAGAAGGAAAGGAAGAAAGTATTCCACAATGAGGCATGGTCATACTGCAATACCATCTCCGCCATTTTTCCATCTTACCAGAATTTACTTTTAAAGAATTATTTTACTTAACTTTATTTAATTATTTATTTTAATTTCCAGAGAGGGAGGGAGTGAGGGAGGGAGAGAGGGAGAGAGGGAGGGAAGGAGGGAGGGCGGGAGGGAGAGAGAGAGAGG
>NW_006160205.1:3289794-3353146 GCF_000334495.1 Tupaia belangeri chinensis | reverse complement strand
GGCCATGTGGGAGTCCAGCGCCCTTAACCACCATGCCACCTGCCAGCCCCATCTTACCAGAATTTTGAACATGCACATGTACAAACAGGCTTGGCTTATTTTTTAAACTGCCAGGGCCAGAATTTGAATGAACCATGCAGTTGTCCATGTGGCATCCAGAATCCCTTAACCACCAGACCATCGGGCCAACCCAAGTTGATTTTTTTTTTTTAGTTTATATACTTATTTCTCACATGAGAGAGAGAAAGAAAGGCAGGCACTTGCTATAGCATCTTCACAGCATGCTCTACCCTGAGCCTGAGCCAACCTGGATCACAGGCACGTGTGTGCATGCCACTGTGTATGAATGACCTTCTCATGTGGCTCCAGTTGCTTTACCACTGCACCACCGTCTGGCCCAAACATGGAAGAGTTTCATTTTTTTCTTTACTTGATTCTAACTGTGTGATGTCAAAGTTCCTCTTATTCTAGAGCCAACTCTTTTACTGTCTCTCATTTTAATTCGGTGATTTCCCAGTCATTTTTGAGTATTAAGCCGTCTATTTATGTGACAACTTACTCTTGCCCATCTTCAATCTCATATTCAGTCCAAAGCTCCCCCCTCCCCCCATAGGTTACATTTATGGTACCAGAGAGTATGAACCACACTTCATGTCCTGTCCAAACCCTGCCCTTGCTCCTCTGCCTCGGGATGTGGAGGGAGAAAAAGAAATAGTGTTTTCTATGCCCTTATCTCACAGCACCACAATGGCCACTTCCTTATGTAAACTACCTTACTCAGCATTGATGAGGTTGCCCTTTCCTTTTACTTTGTCATGAGGCCAATAGCTCGTGGTCTTGAGTTGTGTAGTCTCATGTAAGCCCCAAAAGGCCAACCAGGTGAGGGATGCAGTCCAAGCTGGCTTCTCTGGAATTTGTTTTTACTCAAGAGATGTGCCACATTTTCCTACCGGAGAGAGCATCGAGCCACCACTCTTTGAAGCTGGTACTCTAGCTCCATGCCTAGGTGGTCCCTAACAGATGTGCAGCCTCAACTCTCATCTTTTTTTTTTTTTTTTAGGGGTTTTGCTATAGGGCATGTGTGCTTGCCAGAAAGACAGAGAGAGAGAGACAGAAAGCGAGAAATCACCCCCCCGGGGGGGGATGCCCAAGCCACAATCCCTTCTCCTCCATTCTCCCCCCCGGGATCTTGGGCATGCATGCACATGCGCCTGGCATGAGTTTGAGCCACCGGGTCTGGGACTCAAACCATGGTTGACTACATGGGAGTTCACTGACATAGCCATAACAGCTGGTCCCATCAACTCTCATCTTTTATCCATACCTCAGTTCAGGCCTGTGAGTCTAGACTTGCTCCATTTTAGGGGCAAACTACCACCATCACTAGAATGCCTTTTCTCCCACATTGGAGCTACAAAGGTAGGCAGCTTGGTATACACCAAATGGTGAACAAACAGCTGCATTTTCTTCTTGAAAAACCTATGCTGTGGTTTGACTGTGTCCCCCAAAATCATGTGTTAGAAGCTAATCCCCAATGCAAAACTGTTGAGATGTGAGACCTTCAAAAGGTGATTAGGTCCCCTCAAGAGCAGTTGTATTTTGCATTTCCACCAGCATCACCTTTTAGATATCTACATCAATAATGTCAATATTGGGAGAGTGAGTTCCTGATAAAAGGATAAGTTCAGCACCCTCCCCATTCAGGTGTGCTCATTCCCTCTCGTTCTCTCTCTTGCATGTGCTCTTTTTCCCTTCTGCCTTCCACCATGAAATGATGCAGCAAGAAGGCCCCCATTAGATGCTGGCACCATGGTCTTGGACTTCCCAACCTCCTGAATCATAAACCAAATAAATCTCTGTTCTTTATAAATTACCTAGTCTCATATATTCTGTTACAGCTGCATAAAGTGAACTAAGACAAGCTATATTTCCTACAGCAATTGTGTCATTTATCATTCTCTCTCACACAACCCTCCTGCACCCGCCAAATCACACACTTTGACTTTGGAAAGGGAAAGCAAATGAGTATCACCTACTCCTATCCCCCAAAGAGAAGAGAGGGACTATTCAAGTAAAGTTCCATCAAACTGGCACTTTTCAGGAAAACCTCTAATAGGTGATTGTCATCTGGCTGAAGGTAGGTATACAGGGCATGTTTCGATCGCAAACGATGGTTATAACCAATTCCTCAAATACTGAAAGCCCCACTCAGGACCTCATGTACCTGTTAGATGATAATAATAATTTTTTTAAAGAATTATTTATTTAATTTAATTAATTAATTTATTATTTTTATTTGCTATAATGCACATACACTCACCAGAGAGAGATAGAGAGAAACAGAGAAGTGTAGGAAGCCACATGCACCAAAATGGCTGACATGACCTTCATACAAGGACCACAAGGACCTTCAAGTATCCTTGTTCTGGGAGTAGACAATTCACCCTGAGACTTCCTCATTCAGGCAGGTCCTCAGTCAGGTCCGAGACAATTCCCGCCCCCTTTTTACCTCGCCTCCTGGCTTTACCCTTTAACAGAGCAACCAATCGGTGGTTGTAGACTTGCATCCCTCATTGTATGACCAATCAGCTTCTTATTTGCTATAATGCACATACACTCACCAGAGAGAGATAGAGAGAAACAGAGAAGTGTAGGAAGCCACATGCACCAAAATGGCTGACATGACCTTCATACAAGGACCACAAGGACCTTCAAGTATCCTTGTTCTGGGAGTAGACAATTCACCCTGAGACTTCCTCATTCAGGCAGGTCCTCAGTCAGGTCCGAGACAATTCCCGCCCCCTTTTTACCTCGCCTCCTGGCTTTACCCTTTAACAGAGCAACCAATCGGTGGTTGTAGACTTGCATCCCTCATTGTATGACCAATCAGCTTCCTACCCTGTGTATATAAGAATGTTCTCTGGCCCTCAATAAACGAGCCACTGCATACCATCTTGAGCTGTGACACTGTGTCGCTCCCGTGCTGTGACATTGCGCTGGTTCTAGACCTCCGCTCTCTCACTCAGGCACCCTACTCGATTGTCCCGTGGGCCGGGACAGAGAAGGAAAGTGAGAAAGCAAGCTGCCTTGTCTGAGACTTGAACCATGGTTGGCTATGTGGGAATCCTCTCTGTTGCGTGCACATGCCTTATAGCAAATTAAAAAAAATAATAGTAATAAATGAATTAAATTGAATAAATCATTCTTTAAAAAGAATCCAAAGAATGTATAATACATATCTTAATATAAACTCAAGATTCTAGTTAATAATAATGTGTCAATATTGTCTCATCAACTATAAAAAAAATGTAGCATGCTAACCAAAGATGTTACGAACGGGAAAATCAGAGTTAAGATGGAAGGCAGAGCAGAATCTTACACTTGCTACGCAATTTTCTTTCTTTCTTTTTTTTTTTTTTTTTTTTTTGGGAGGGTTGTTGCGTATAGGGTACGTGTGCTCACCAGAAAAACAGACAGAGACAGAGAGAAAGAAAGTGTGAAATCACCCCCCCCAGGGGGGATGGCCATGCTGCAGTCTTCTACTCCATTTTCCTCTCGGGATCTTGGGCACACATGCACATGCACCAGCTGTGAATTTAAGCTACCGTGTTTGGGACTTGAACCACAGTTGACTACATGGGCGTCCAGCGACATGGCCATTATGCTAACTGCTGGTCCCATACTGCTCAATTTGCTATAAAACTAAAATTCTCTAAAGAATAAAACCTATTAATTTTTTTTAAAAAAGGACAATTACTTTTACATATTAACTCTTGAAAAGTGTTACTTGGTGTGCTGAAGCATCAGAACGTTAACTCCTGGACCAGCATATGGTATGAAGGTTAAGGTGACTGGATCCCACATGGCTGACTGCTGGATTTGAGTTCCACAGTTGGTGGCTTGAAAATCATGCTGGGTACATGGCACATGTGCTCAAATCCTGAGAGGAGAAGGAGAAGGAATTGCAGCATGGACATCCCCTCTGGAGGGTGATTTCTCACTTTCCCTCTATCTCTCACTGTGTGTCTCTGGCAAGCACAGTAAAAGAGAGAGAGAGAGAGAGAGAGAGAGAGGTCAGCTGATTGGACAGGTTAATCAATGATGCTGGGTCTATGTTTTCCCACATTGAAGCTAAATATAATAAAATAAGATTCAGAGAGTTGTCATGAACACTAAATGAGAGACCATGTGAAAACTTCTAGGCATTCTGACTGGCTCCAAAACACAATGGATCATGTAGATGATGTAGATGTGATCATGTGATCACATAGATGATGCAGAGAGAAAGAGGAGGAGGGGAGGAGCAAGAGAAGGAAGAAATAACTGACTTGAGGCTACAGAAGGGCTTCAGAATAGTGCAGGCGTTTCTTATTTAATTACTTTCATTATTACTTTCAGCAATTTAAGACTCTAAATAGAAGTACAACCCTACAGGATAGGAAAAAAATGATTTAAGACTAGATACAAGTACAACCCTACAGGATAGGAAAAAAATGATAAAAAAAGTAGAATCTTTTCCAAAAAATTGAAATTGTGTATGAATCATATTGAAACTCTTCCTTTTTATAGCAGAAAGGGAAAAATCCATCTAACTAAGCCTCCAGTAAAAAGAAAAAAATTGAAGATTTTTTTTCCAGGATAAAACTATAAGTTTGAAGGAGATACAAGTACAACCCTACAGGATAGGAAAAAAATGATAAAAAAAGTAGAATCTTTTCCAAAAAATTGAAATTGTGTATGAATCATATTGAAACTCTTCCTTTTTATAGCAGAAAGGGAAAAATCCATCTAACTAAGCCTCCAGTAAAAAGAAAAAAATTGAAGATTTTTTTTCCAGGATAAAACTATAAGTTTGAAGGAAAAATTGTTATTCTGCCTCAGTTTCCACCTTCACATTACCTTAACTAGTTCTGAAGAAAAGTTAAAACCCAATCAAGACATATCAGAATTGGGTGGTTTTGAAAGACGTAAGATGTTAGAACAATTTTACTTGATTCTTTTACAACTTATTTCTCTTCCTGATGAGAATGGCAGGCTGAATAGAAGCCGGAAAGCCAGGTAGCATGCCCCAGTTTCTGCAGCAAAGGTTGAAAAACTAATTGTCTTAAATGAAGAGTACTTCGGCCTGGATTTGCTGGAGAACCTCTATTTTAAGCAGTTCCTCTTATTATTCTGTTTCCAAGACTATTTTTCAAAGCTCTGATTTTGACTAGATGCCAAACTTGTAGGAAGTCATAAGGTTTGTGGCTAATCTACACCATCAGGTCTTGTATTTTAAATGAGAGAAGACTTGGCATTTTAATAGAGAAGAATTGGCAACACATTGCCTTGTTTTACTGGGATAAAACTGCAGATAACTTGTCCCCCCAACCCCCTGCAATCCCACCCCAGCTAGTATATAATAAAACAGGATTTTATACCCAGATCTGTGTGACCAGAGATTATACTTCAAACCATGTTTCATTTTGGGCTCTTAAACTCCCAACTCAAGTGGTTCTAATATATATCTTTGAGCTCAATCCCATTCCAAAAGTATACTTCAATGGACAAAATTAACTTAAAGGGAATACCCTTTGCCCCAAACTAGTAATAACACAAAAGATGAGGCCCACACTGTGGTGCAGAGATTAACGTGACCACTTTGCAAGGCTTATCCATATAGCAAGCTAGTTCCAGGTTTGTGTCAGGAGATCTCCCTGAGTATGCCAGGCCCATGTACATCATGATCTCAGGCTGGATGAGACTGGAAGTAGATCACGCTATTAGGACCCCATTAAGAATGCTGCCGTGGGGGAACCAGCAGTTAGCGTAATGGCTATGTCGCTGGACTCCCATGTAGTCACCACGGTTCGCGTCCCGGACCCAGTGGCTTAAAACTCACGCCGGGTGTGTGTGCGTGCGTGCCCAAGATCCCGAGAGGAGAATGGAGGAGAAGGGACTGCGGCGTGACCATCCCCCCTGGGGGGTGATTTCTTGCTTTCTGTCTCTATGTCTCTCTCTGTCTGTCTGGCGAGCGCACACACCCTATAGCGAAAACCTCTCAAAAAAAAAAAAGAATGCTGTCATTCAGTCTGACTCTCTTTCTCTCTCTCACTCATGGAAGTTTAAACAAAAAACAACTTAAGAAAACAAAAGAATATTAAATGCAAGGTCCAAATATGTGAACTTCCCACTCCTCTCCTTCTTCACAGCCAATAGCTGCCCTGTAATAAAAATTAAATTTTATTCCCAACTCCTCCTTAACTCCAGGACAATGAACTTTCTTTTCTTTTCTTTTCATTCATCTTGGCTAAATAGATCAGATAACTACTGTAGACTTATATCCTTTCCCTTTCCCTTCCTTCCACTTCACTCTCTACTCTCACCCAATCATCCTATTATCCTCGACTCATTCTCCTAACACTGCAAAGCTCAGAGAAAACATGTCTTATGAAGTCAGAGATTCACTAAGTAAAAACCATCTCAGAACCCTAGCTAATATGGGGAGGAGAGGAGGTGACAATTTTCAAACTGTATATCTAACTGTTGCCTTTCATTTTTTTAAAAAAAATATGTTTTTAATTGCCAGAGGGCACATGCACTTGCCAGAAAGAGACAGAAAGACAGACAGAGGGACCAGTAGGTGGCGTAATGGTTACGTCCCTGGCCTCTCATGTAGTTGACCATGGTTCAAGTCCCGGACCTGGTGGCTTAAAACTTAGGCCAGGTGCATGTGTGTGCATGCCCAAAAATCCTGAGAAGAGTGTGGAGAAGAAGTGACTGAGACATGGCCATCCCCCCCAGGGGGTGATTTCTCACTTTGTATCTCTCTGTCTGTCCAATCAGTGCACACACTGCATAATAAAAATGTCTCAAAAAAAAAGGAAAACAGAAGGAGAAAGCATCCCTCAATGGGACTTGACCACATCGCAATTCCTTCTCCTCCATTTCTCCATCCTATTGAGATTTTGAGTACACATGCACATGCATGCAAGGATTCAAATTGGGGTAAGCCATGTGGGATCTAGCGTCCCTAACCATTGGGCAATAGGACCAACTCTTTTGCTTTCTTCAGACTTTAGGAGCTAGTCAGGTTCCACATATCACTCATATCTGAACTTTTTATATATGTTTCTAGTTGCTGTCTTAGAATACACCTTAATGAGGACTAGCATATGGCATAATGGTTGTTGCTGGACTCCCACGTAGTCAACCGTAGTTCAAGTCCCAGACCTGGTGGCTTAAAATTCACACTGGGCACATGTGCATATGTGCCTAAAATCTTGAGAGGAGAATGGAGGAGAAGGGGTTGCAGCATGGTCATCCCCCCTAGGGAGGGGTGATTTCTCACTTTCTGTCTCTTATCTCTGTCTCTGTCTCTCTGGCAAGCACATGTGCCCTATGGCAAAAATCCCCTCCCTCTTAAAAAAAAAAAAAAAAAAGAAGAAGAAGAAAAGAAAAAGAAAGTCTAGTAAGCTTAAGAAAGAGATTCTGCTGTTCATAATCCATTGTGGGTAACAGCTAGGATGTTCATCGACTAAATTCCCAAAACTCATTCAGAGATGCTCAGAGCATCCATGCCTTTTGTCATTTGGATCCCAAGGTCGCAGAGTATAATCCTCTCTCTCCAGATATGCACAAACCACAGCTATCATAGGTTTGCCTCTCCTAAGCACTATGTTGAGGAATATACACCCTTCCCTCTAATCCCAATGAAGAGGGGGGCCAGCTTTTGTGCACCAACCTCTGTCATGGACCTCTAGAAGCTTGTCCTGACAGCTGCATCCCAAGAATGAGTGGCGAGAGTACTCAGTCTTATATACAAGCAACAGAAGGGGGATAATTATCTATAGAAAATGTGAAAACAATAATAAAATTCACAAGTCTTATTTTTATTATCACCCTGCAGGCAATTTAGAAATACTCATCTTTGCCTGGAAGCAGGCCCTCTCCACCTCTAATCCTTGGTATGCCATTGTCTTTTGAACAATCAAGTGTTACATCCTTATGAGTCTAGGTTGAGAAAGTAAGCTCTCTTACCTGTCTCCTATGACAGTAGAATTCTCAACCTTTTGTACACAAAGAGCCTTATAGCCTGACATCACGGGAACAGACATCTGGCTCCATGGAAATGGGAATCTGAGTAGCCCAGTTAATTTTTAGTCTTGCTTTTTTTTTTTTTTCAAGTTACCTTATTTATTTCTTTAGAGAGACAGAAAGAAAGAGGGTCCCCACAACAGGGTCCTGAGCCATGACCCACTCCCAGGCCTAGCCAGCTGGGGTCACAGGCATGTGCATACGTGCTCATCATGCAAAGGGTGGGCCCAGGATGTGAACTCAGGACCTTTCCTGGTGGGTCCTGTAGCACTACGGCTGTACCACCCCTGACCCACTCTTTATTCTTGTTGCACGGAGTATCCCCTCTTGGCTGCCCACCTCTGACCTGACAAGTTTCTGGCTAGGGTTAGAAGATGCCCCAATGTTGATTTAAGTGGGAAGAAACTCATTTAAATGGGATATAAGTATACCAGATAAAATGAGATTTAGCTTAGCCAACAGGACTGCAACTTACTGGGTGCCAGTCAAGGTGAGCAGTTCAGGGAAAAGTGATGGGCCATGCTGGTGTGGCACATGGCATGAGCTCTCTGATGCCTTCACATGTGGCCCAGAGAGGTGAACAAATCATGTGTGGTCAGCGTCCAGAGCCAAACACCTGCTGCCACCCCAGGAGGAACTTCTTTTTGTCTCAACTACCCTACCTGAAAAGGAGGAAAATAAAAATAATTCCCTAGAAGATAACTGAGGAGTTAATAAAAAGGAATAATAACTTTGGGGATAGAGCATACTTATCAATTCCCTAACTTAAGTACATAGCTTATTTCACTATTATTACTAGCTGAAGATACCACTTGGTAAGGAGGAAAAAAATAAATTTAAAGCAAAGGCAGGGCCAGCTCTGTGGCACAGCAGTAATGTATTGTTTGAGAAGCTCAATCCCATTTAGTGACCATGGTTCAAATCCCTGACTGGTCAGCCTAAAACACACCGGGCACACAGAGGCGCTCAGGATCTGAGTACCTGGAAGACTAGAGGAAGGGGAACATGGCATGACCAGACCTCACAGAGGATGCTTCTCTCTCTCTTTCTCTCACCTGTGTGCACAAGTGTTCTATCAACCTCTATCATGAACCTCTAGAAGTCTGTCCTGACAGCATACTAGTGACAGTACTTTATGAATAAAAAAATAATAATAAAAATAAATAAATAAATTTCTTTTAGAGTGCTTTGTTATGCTATAGGGAACATGCGCTTGCCCGAGAGACAGAAAGATAGAAAGCCAAAAAAATACCACCCCCACGAAAGAGGATGGCCATGCCACAATCCCTTCTCTTCCATTCTCCTCTTGGGATTTTGGGCACACACTTAGATGTGTCTGGAGTGAGTTTTAACCTGACAGGTCCAGAACTCGAACTGTGGTCAACTATGTGAGAGTTCAGCAATGTGACCATTATGCCATATGCTAGTTCCCCAAGAAGATGTTTTAATCAGTGTAATTCAAGGTGTCATTCGTGAGCCAGAATCATCAGCATTGACTGAGAATTTGTTAAAACAATCTTGTTTTAACTAAAGAACTTGGACTTGTTTGTTACTGTAGTATACCTACACGGTCCTAACAGATATAACTACAAATCAAGACTTGTGACATGAACCAAAACTAGTGCATCAAGGAAACTTATGGTCCTAGATACTTACATGAGAAAAAAAGAATGATGAAACCTAAGAAGCTAAACAAACTATTGGGTCATCAGGAAAGTCAAGACACATTTTTGCATAGAAAAACATGTCATGACTTTTCTTTCTTTCTTTCTTTCTTTGGAGAAGTTTTTGCTCTTTGTTTGGTGAGTACATGTGCCTTCTAGCAAAAATCTCTCCAAAAACAAAAAATAACATATTGTTTAAAAATATATGCACGGGGTCTTACTATTTTGTAAAAACAAAGAAAGAAGAAACACAAAATTTACGATAACACAGAAGTGCTATCTTATTGACTACTGGGTTGTCAGAAAAGTCATGACACATTTTTGCATAGTAAAACAGAAAATTATATCATGACTTTTCTGACAACCCAATACTTTGCTTTCTGTGATTTCGGTTACCTGTGGTACAGTGCAGTAAGATATTTTGAAGGAGAGGGAGAGACCACATTCACGTAACTGTTATTATAGTTTATTGCTATAGTTGTTTATTTGTTGTTGTTGCTAATCTCTTACTGTGTCTACTTTATAAATAAAACTTTACAATACATGTATATATAGAACAAAACAGTATCTATAGGGTTTGGTACTATCTGTGGTTTCAGATATCCCCTGGGGGTCTTTGAACATATCCCCACAAAGAAGGGAGGACCACTGTCATTAATCCCAGGGGTGTATTCTAGAGAATTCAATGGTATGTGTGGTTGAGCTGTTACTTGAACAGTACATTCTCAGTACTCACCATGATACTGTATTTCATATCACACTGTGCTATATATATGAGTTTGTAAAATATTCCCTCTAATTACTCTCATTTTCACTTGAACTTTAGATCTTCACTTTCTCAATTTCTCATCAATCTATGAAATGGGGATTATAAGACTAAATTCTACTTTTCTCAATAGGTGAGTATAAGTGTACATGAGTAGCCTTGAGAACTGAGTGCAAAATTTCTACACATTCCAGTTTTCTTGGCATCTCCAAAAAGAGGCAGGCTCTGAACAATGGAGAAAGGGTAAGAAGTTGCACTCCTGCTGCAGCATAATGTGTTGTTGTTCTTTTAATCTGGAGATTTTTTCTATAGGGCACTTGTGGTCACTAGTGAGCACAGACTGAAAGAAACAGAAACAGAAAGCGAGAAATCATCCCCCAGGGGGATGGACACACTGCAACCCCTTCTCCTCTGTTCTCCTCTTGGAATTTTAGGCATGCAACCACATGCACCTGGCATGAGTTTCAAGCCACCTGGTCTGGGAGTCCAACACCTTAACCATTATGCCACCTTCTGGCCCCTAGTTAATGGCTTTAATATCTTTCCTCTGGGTCCATTTGATAGAGGAGTGACACCCAGGGCTTTGTCACATTAAATGAATTTCATGTATTCATGTGAGAAGTTAGTATTGGTATAAAAGAAGGAAAGGAACAGGAGAAGGCAGAAAGGAGGGTGGTATAAAAGAATAAAAAGGAAAGGAACAGGAGAAGGCAGAAAGGAGGTAGGGAAGCAGGGTGAGAAGAACAGTGATGACAAGTGGCTTTCATGACTCTATTGCCATGGGAGAGCTTTCAGGAGCCTGCAAAGAGCTGAACACATTCAACTTTCTGTAATACTTCTTGCCCACCCAAGGACTGGACTGGTAATTCTCAGTGACTTACAGACCCTCTGTAGAAATGACCCAATCATTAATTTATGCCCACCAAAGACCTATTCTCCATGCTCTTAATTAATTAATTAATTAATTATTTAATTTGACCAGAGAGAATCAGAACGAGAGAGAGAGAAAGGGAAAGTAAGAAAGCTGCCAGGTACAGCAGTTGGCCATGTGGAAGCCCAGTGTCCTTAACCACCAGACCACCTGCTGGGCTCCTCCTCATGTCCCTTTACAAGAACATACTTCAGGGGTCCCAGAGAAAGAAATTATTTTTTAAAATATTAATACATGAAGACAGGAATCAGCTCCTGTGTATTTTCTGGCTAATTCTAGCCAAGAGAGTTAATGGGCAATAATAACTTTATTAAGCTAGATCAGTTAGGGCAATATTTATTCATCTGAAACAGTCTAAGAAATGCAAATGATAAAAACAAAAAGCGTTGCATATTGGGGAAAATAAACAAGCAGCCAGCAAGGCTGAGTGGAGCTTTTCAAAGAAGCCATAAAATGTACCCAAATGCATAAGAGAAAAATTAAAGATCAAAAGGAAATTATCATATTCGAGCAGTTCTGCAGTACACACACTTGCCCCGCCTGGACTTGGAGGGGGAAACCAGTCAGTGGTAATAATTAAGGAAGCCTGTGCTTGTTTTTTTAATAAATATTTCATGATATGTCATCTGCTTCTGAGAGGAACCATAACACACCACAGCCACTGCATACTTAGCAGTTGTGGAATGACAAAAACTGGGCTAATTATGCTAAGATCATACAAGTTTAGAAGTGAAGGCAGTGGAAGCTGACAAGCTATGTCAAGGGCTATGGGTTTGGGGTATACACAGAACTCCAGGAGTTAGCAGTGTCAGCTTGTTATGCACCAGGCACCCCGGCGGTCTGACTCGCCGGGACATCCTCGATGAGAGTTCTAAAAGCACTTTTTGGCAAGAACAGCACTTCAGGGGTTTTCAGAAATGAGTGGACCAAAGCCAGAGGGGCCTGAATCTTGCCTTTTCCCATCTCAGAGAGACTTTAAGACTCAGACTACAAATGTAATAATACTGCCTCCTACAAATATAATAATACTGCCTCCTGTTCCAACCTTTCTGAGTGAGGGCAATTTCTTAATCTCTTTGAGGAAGACTGGTTAGGCTCTTGCAATGATCCAGGTGAAAAATGAGGGGGACTTGGAGTAGGGGTAGCAGAGGACATCTTGTAGAGAGGGATCCAGAGGTGGAAAATATCCAGGATATTTTCATGGATTAGGAATGTCACTAAGGTAGACTCCAAAATGACTCTAAGAGCAATCTCTTCTGAGCCTTAGAAATAGAGTAAACCCTTACTGAGAAAGGTGTCACTGAAAAAGGATCACATTTAGGGGGAGAACTATCAGGTGCTCAGTTTAGACCCTACTTAGATACGTGAATATGTTCAGATTTCAGTTGGCAGTTGGGTGTTGGTGCCACAGTTCAGGAGAGTAGTCTGGGCTTGATACGTTATGATGGAAGTCATTGGCATCAAGGTGATATACTTTTTTAAGACACTTTTTAAAATAATTATTTATTTTATTTTATTTATTCATTCACTTATTTTTTAGTTTGATCAGAGAGAGACAGAGGGTGACAGTAAGAAAGAGAGGAAGTGAGAAAGTAAGCCACTGGATTCAGGACTTGAACCCTGGTCGGCCATGTGGGAGTGTCCAGCACCTTAACCACAACACCACCTGCTGGTCCCCAGAATCAAGGTGATATTTAAAGACATGAAGCCAGGTGATAGTACCCAGAAAGTGTGTCTAAGTGGAATAATGGACCACCAAGGACTGAGCCCTGGAGCATTCTAACACTGCTGCAAAATGTAAAATGATTTTATCCCCGAAACAGAAATAATATTGGGTCTTCAGAAAAATCATGATGCACTTTTGCAAGGAAAACACATCAAGACTTTTCCAATAACCCAATATTATGCCTCATTGAGTTGGGATGCTTCAGGAGTGAACACTGTAAAACTCCAAGCTTACATGTCCTAGCACATAGTGTGAATATTAAGTAAATTTAAACTAAACCAAACTATCCTCTGAGAGACTATAATACTGGGTCATGAGAAAAATCATGATGTGTTTTGCATGCATGATTTTCTGACGACCCAACAATGCCCATCATCCAGAAACAGGGGTTTATAAACTTCCTGCCTGATTTTATACAGCTGGTACGAACCTGGTTCCTATAACTCCAATGCAAGTATTCTGTCCTCATTTGCCACAGGACTTCCTGTTGATGAAAAACTGCATGCCCTTCTTCAAGATGCTCACAACTTAAGCAGTGGAGAAGATAAAAGAAAGGGATATAAATTTAAAAAGACAAGTGACAATCCAAAAAATGGGATTCCTAACCTCATGTGCTGGAAGCTCTGATTGTGGGAATCTTTGGTCTCCCCTTTATGTCAAGGCTGAGAGATGTAGCCTCATCAATGCTGCCCTTTTGGGGGAAGACCTCATGATTAATCAGGGATTAATCCACTGTGCCAGCTTGGAATTCAAGATGTGCTTGATATGACAAAAAATGACCATAAGTGACTGCTCTGACTTAACCATGCACCCTGGCTCAGTCCAGTTGGAAACCCTTACCCTTTTTCAAAAGAATTTCTTGAGACCCTGGTGGTGGGCCTATAAATGCAAGTTTTTCCTTTTGCTCAAAGGACAGAGTTTGGTCTTGTCTAACTAAAGCTAGTAAAAGCAACTTATGATTAAAAGACACATTTCCAAGGTCTTAAGGCTTCCTCTGTCAAAACTAAAACCATGTGACAAAACCAATTTTGAGTCTGTGCCAGAATTTCAGGTAGAAATTATATGATCTATATCAGGCTTTCACATCTTCCTCGTTTCATTACGACAATATAGTTATATTTATGCTCAGGGTCCTTATTTTACTGTGGAGGAAACCTAAAGCTTGGAAAGTTTCTGTGACTTGCCCCATAGCTAGGGTGACTGAGCAAGGAATTGGATCTGAACTTTCAGATCCCACATCAGCAACACTTATCAAAATGACATCCTATTGCCTTTGATTACATGATCTGCTGTTGATGCGTAGCAAGACAGTAACCACACCTTCTGATTCTGTGTTCCCAGTACATATTCCAGTGACAGGCCATTTTTTCATGGTTAAGGCAGATAGTAGGAAGGGTTTGTTGGCATCCCAGTAGCCTAGTAGTTAAGGGAGTCAGATCCCACATGGCCAACCATGTGGTTCGAGTTCAGCCCTGGTGCCTTGAAAAACACACTGGGTATATGTGTACGCACACCCCAGATCCTGACAAAATGGAGAAGATAAGGGATTGTGACGTGACCATGCCCCTTTGAGGGGATGCTTTATTCCTCTCCCTGTCTATCTCTCTGTGTCTCTCTCTCAAATACACATGCCTTCTGGCAATTAAAAAGAGGAGGGAGGCTTTAATTATTTATCTAACAATCTTTCTCAGATGTAATTTGTACTTGAACTCACATGATCCTTAAGTTTTCTCTACAAAGAAATGTAATTTTGAAGTTTCACTATTTCAAAAAGACTGCTTTACATTAGTCATACACACTACCTGGAAACATTACATGACCATATAGTACAAGGGGACTCCAAAAAGTTTGTGGAAAAATGAAATTAAAGTCTGAATTGGTTTTGGTGCAAAAATTTTGAAATCCATACTTTGTTTCATAATATGCATTTTCCACTAACTTTTTGAAGACCCTCCCTTTACATCTTTTGAAGTCTCCCCCCTTACGTCCAGGATTTATCAATTCATGAAATTTTTTTCCCACTAAATTGGATCAGCTGTTAATCTTGGCATTATTAAATGCCAATTAAATGCCTACACACTGAGTTTCTACATCTGTAATCCACCCCAGATAAAAGTTCTCAAATGTCAGCAGTCACCCACTTGCTTTTCCAAACCTCAGATCCACACTGGTCCCACACTTTCGTGACTGCCTGCATCACTCCTCCTATAAACATTCATTGTTTTCTAAATGTCCGTGTTATACCAGCCAGAAATAAGGATCCACTCACAACAACCCACTCAGATAAAGTTTTCCCTTCGATCCTCTTTCCAAATGTTGGAAAGGAGAATGGATATCACAGAACTTGGGGTTCAGCAGCTGGTTTTTTTATATGGCCTATTAGATTCTTTTTTTTATAAGGCCTATTAGATTCTTTTCTCAGTTTCCAGATAATTGGGTAAGGAAAAAATAAAAGCATTGCCCTAACTAAAACCAAGGCAAGATTACTTAAGAAATCTCTGCCTGGATTCTGTAGAGATTTTTTTATCTGTTTTGTTTTTTGTTTGTTGTAAATTAGTTGGGAATTCACAGCATGGCATCAATCTCCTTATCCAGGTGGTCACTGTGTGCTTTAGTAGACTTGAACTAAAGAGGGGGAAAACCAGGACCCCCTAAATTAGTTATTTCCTGGCAACATCCTACTGCTGCACAAACAGGCCAGAAAGTAGCTTTGAGCTCTAAGAGCTAGAGCTTCGCAAAGACACAGCAGAGTTGGCAATGTCTGCCAACTAACCTCCAAGCCTCAGAATCATTCATCTACTGAGAAGGAGAAATAACATGGCACTGAGGATGCTGTCAGACTTGCTGATGAATATCCTTCCTGCTCATTTGCAGCCGAAAACGGGAGGCAGTGAAATGACCTCTCCAGGTCCTTTTGTCTGTAGAAAAGTGCATTCAGGGGCTCAAGGAAGACTCAATTTTTTCTCTGCCTGCCAATGTCTTACCACAACAACAAGCCAAGCACCTCAGACTTCCTACATCCCAGCTACTGCCAGCACCTCCTTCTGCTCCATTCTTCCCTACTCTTCATTCTGCCACTTTTCTTCCTTTCCTTTGTGCTTGTGCACACCTGACAATGAGGCATTATGCAGCCATTGAAATTCTCATTTTATGTTCTATAAATATTTTTTTATGGAATGGAAAAAAGTTCATAATAGACTATTAGAGAAAATAGGTTTTAAAACAGTAGGTAGTGCATGATCCCGATTTTGTAGTGGAAGAGAAAGAAAATATAGAAGACTGCCAAAATATTGACAGTGATCTTTGTAGACAACTAAGATCATGAGGGATGTTCATGTGTTTTTTGTTTGCTTAACTCTGCCCCTCCCAATTTTATAAAAGAAATATTTGTTACTTAAACATTACACGCTATCAGGCCATTGCAATAAGTGAAAACAAAACAAAACAAAACGAAACACAGATTGCTATCTATTGCAGTACATGTTAATATATTATAAAGCAAAAGAAAGTTCCTGTCTTCAAAGAACTTAGAGTCTAATCAGTAGGCCAGAAGACAAACAAGGAAACTAAAATATTACAAAACAATTTTTTTTAAAAAAGAATGATTTACTTAAGTTTATCTATTATTTTTATTATTTTAAATTTGCTTTAGGGCATGTATGCTCACCAAAGAGAGAGAGAGAAGGAAAGACAGAGAAAGAGAGAAAGCAAGTTGCTTGATCCAGGATTTGAACCACAGTCAGCCATGTGGGAGTCCAGCACCTTAACCACCATGGCACTTGCTGGCCCAGACTTCTATTTATTAAATAAACCTCTTATCTTAGAATGGCTTTAGCTTTATAGAAAAATTGATGAACTAATACAGGGATTTTTTATATACTCCCGCCCCAGTTTCCCCTATTAACATCTTTCATTAGTATAGTTGATGTGTCACAGTTAATGATAATACTGATATATTACCATTAACTAAGTTACATAACTTTTTCCTTTTTTTTTTTTCCTTAGTTTTTACCTAATGTCCTTTTCTGCCCCAGGATCCCATTCAGGATATTCCATTACATTCACTGTCATCTCCCTAGGTTCCTGTACTTTATGATAATTCACCAAACTTCTCTTGTATTTGATAGCCTTCATGGTTTTAGGAAGTACTAATGAGGTACTTGGCCAAGTATTTCTCAGCTGAAGATTGGTCTAAGGTTCTTCTCATGATTAGACTGGAGTTTTAGGTTTCTGAGAGGAAGATCACTGAACTGAAGTTCTGTTTTCGTCATATCTTAAAAAGGCGACATGCTATCAACCTATCTTATCACTGGGTCACCAAGCTGGTTGAATTATCGCTTGTCAGGCTGGTTTCTGTAGAGTTACTGTTTTTACCTCATTCATACTATACACATGAGGGAACCTCAAAATGTTTGTGAAACACGGACTTTAAGTTTCTTTTGGTGCAAAAACACTTTCAAATCCATGCCTAGGTTTTTCATAATACACATTTTTCATGAACTTTTAGAAAATGCCTCATAGAGGCTGGCAGGTGGGGTGGTGGTGGAGGGGGCTGGACTCCCACATGGCCAACTGTGGTTTGAGTCCCGGACTTGGAGGCTTGCTTTCTCACTTTCCCTTTGTCTCTCTCTCTCTTTCTCTCTCTCAATATTAAAATAATAAAAATAAAGTTAAATAAAAATAATTCTCAAAAAAAAAATGCTTCATAGTCTTTGGAAGGAAGTCACTATACGTAGCCCGCACTTAGGAAGTATATTTATTTCATATTGTGACTTACAATCCAACACTATTTTATTCAGTTACTTGCTCAAATTTCCTCAGTTTTGGTTATTGGGAGCTTTTTCAGTGCCCTTTGACATATCCCCATGGTTGTGGGTTTTTTTTTTTTTTTATTTGTTAGTTATTCTCTTAAGCATGTTATTATTTTCTGGCAAAATAAGATGCTCAGGTTCAACTCATATATATCTGCCCAGTTCTAAAATTTGCCATTTTCCATTTCTTCACTGGAGAATAGCAGTAGAAACCAAGATCTGGGCTCTGGGTATGCTCATTGTTACTGGTGTATCATTTCTGCTTGGCTGTTTAAACTGACAGACCAAGGAGATACATATGAATATATTAAACTATGTTCACACATATATCTATAAATATTTTGACATGTAACTATCTGCATCTACTAGACTAAACACGAGTTCACATGAATGTCTGAACATGACATTCTAACTTTCTACCACACAGATTGTTCTAGTTTTCCCTGGCTTATTTGCAACTTTCTACTCCAATGGTGACAAACCAATAAAAACAGAATCTCTGGGAATAGGGCCAAGGTATCAACATGTTTTCAAGTTCTTGGTTATGCTAACATAACGCCAAGGTTGAGAGACACTGCCCTGGTCAGATTATGCTCATCCTCATTCCTAATGCCTTGGTTCCTAATGGTTGAGCCAGAGAGGTATTCAAATATATATATATTTGTTACGTAAAAGACGTTGAGGCTAAGGTAAAAGACGTTGAGGCTAAGGTTTGGGGTGATCTGGACAGGCCACAGGTGTGGAAAGGAACGAAAGGGTGAATCTGAGATGCTGCCAGAAAAGTCAGGACAATCAAAAAAGTTGGATGAAAGCGAGAAGAAGCTGCTCATTGCTGTGAATGAAGTGGATGTGAATGCCTCTGTCTGATGTTTTCTCGTCTACACAGAGGCAAGAGAACACAGGAGAAAATTCCAGCAAGCCTGCTTAGCTATAAGGAATACGTTCTTCCCTGTAAAGATGTAAAAATAGAGAGCAGTCTGTGAAACTCTAGTCCCCATGAATCTATTAAAAACTCCCGCCGACATTGCTGCTGAATTAGGTCAGCTGAGAAATGCAGTTTGGAGAGGGAGTTATATCTGTTAAGAGAATGTTTCTAGGCTTTTCTTCTGCCAGGAAACAATTTTCCACTGAATCAAGACCCCCACCCCACCTCACTCCTACCCCACCTAAACCCAGTGGTGTGGTAACTCACTGGCTGATCTGTAGCTGAGGTGTGCCGGTTACACCAGCTCCCCTACCAAGCTTCACCACTTTCCCACCCACTCTTGCCTGGGAGCACTGCAGTCTCTTATTCACCCATGAGAACTGCCGGCTCTGCGGAGCTCACGATGGGCTGCTCAGACGTCGGCAGCTATCTGCCTTGACCATAGCATCTTACGTCACCCCTCGCCTCTTCAACCATGCTGACCTCTTTCATGTCTTCAAATAGCTCATGCTCTTGTCTACCATGATGGCTTTACACAAGCAAGTTCTTGCCCCCCTCCTTTAGTTAACTCTTTTCCAACCTTTCAATGTTGGCTCAAACGTCACTTCCTCAGAGAATGCATTGGTCCCTCCATGACTGCATTGCCTGAGTCAGGGTCCTTTATCATATGGCCTCATAGAACCGTGTTCATATCTAAAGGAGCCTTTATCTTATTAGCTTGTAGCTATGCAGTTCCTAGTTTTAGTCTCGGATTAGTATCTACCTATTCTTCCAGATTGCAAGGGCTTTATTACAGTTATTTATTATTGCATAACAAATCATCCCAAAATATAATGGCTTAGAACAACCACCACCATTTCATTCATGAATCAGCAATTTGGGCCAGAGTTGGTGGGGACAGTGTATTTCTGTTCCACCTGGATCATCCCTGCTGGAGTTGGAAGATAAACTCTAAAATGGCTCACTGAGCTGGTAGAAAGTTCTGGCTGTCATTTCATCTGCACTTGATGGCCTCCCCATCGGTTTCAAGAGCAAGCATTCTCATTCTAAGAGCTAGGAAGTAGAGGTTACAAGTTTCTTAAGGCCTGAGACTAGATACTGACAAAGCACCATTTCTGTCATTTCCTAATGGTCAGTCACAGAGCCCAGATTCAAGGAGAGAAGAAGACATAGATTCTTCCTACTTCTAAGTAGAAGGAATGTCAAAGAATTTGGGTGCCACACTCCACAAAATCCATGAACATCATTTTTGTCTAGGTTTCTTTCTCATTGCTGCCTCAGCATCTGGCACAGTCTAGAACAGAAGAGATGCCATATTGAATGAGGAAATGCAAGTAGTGCAATTTGTGTAAGAAACCTGTGCTTGGCCAAGTATTTTTTTTCTTTTCTTTTTAAACAATTCTTTTCTTTTTTTCTTTTGAGAGAGAGAAGCACTTTTTTTTGTTTGTTTGTTTTGTTTTAGAGAGAGAGAGATTTTTACTATAGGGCACATGTGTTCGCCAGAGAGACAGAAAGCAAAAATCACGCCCCAGGGGGGATGGCCACGCCACAATCCCTACTCTTCCATTCTCCGCTCAGGATTTTGGGCATGCATGCATAAGTGCCAAGTGTGAATTTTAAGCTACTGACTCAAACTGTGGTTGACTACATGGCAGTCCAGCAATGTAACCATTATGCCATTTGCTAGTCTCAAGAGAAGTACTTTTAATGGGGCCTCATGCCACGATCCTTTCTGCAGTCTTCTCAGCCAGTCAGGATTATAGCCATGTCCAGTATGTCCAGGTCAACCCAAAAACTCTGATGATCTACATGGCTTTCAGCATTTCAGTATGGATAGGCCTTAGTCACAGTATTTCTGAGTTAATTCCAGCTCTGTGATTATTTGAACTTTGCCTATAAGTCAACCTCTTTTGCCAAAGCAAGAACTGAGTCTCTCATGCTAAGGAGGCCAATTTTTAAATAATCTATTTCTTTTGAGAGAGAGAGAAACTCCATCAATAGGATCTCACAATGTGATCCCCACTATAGCCTTCCCAGCCAGCCAGGATCATGGGAACACACACCTGGCATGTATAGGACAAATGAGGAACTGAAACCAAATCTTCCATGTGGATCCAGCTTCAGCTTCACCTGAACAGCAAGTTACCGCTGTGCCACTGAGCTGGCCTTGAAGAGACCAATTTATTCAAGCCCACTCCTTGCCTCCTGAGTCACTTTTTTATATTTGTTAGGGAAGACAGCAAATAAGTCACTCTTGCAATTAGCAAAAATGGCAATTACAGACACTTGCCTGAAAACACAGTGTGGTTTAAATTAGTTACACATGACGAAGGCAAGTGACACCCACCTACAGTTGACATTCAACACCACCCACATCAGAGCCTGCAGCCACTTCTCTAAAACCACTGGAGAAACAAGGCCTGCATAAAGCTTACTGGGAGAAGAATCTACCCAGTTTGAATCCCAAAAGCAGCCCCCTTTATTCATTCACTCTCACCTGACCTCCTCCTCTACTCATAGGCCTGATTATAAACAGAAAATCCATGCCGAGCACCTGCTACATGCCAGACGTGATTCTAAATGCTTCATATGTGTTCATTTGTTGAATCCTCCCAACAACTGTGAGATGGGTCCTATTCATGACATCCCCTTTGAGGCAGAGACGCACTGAAATGGCCCCACCCACTACAATGGTGCCCCCCTGGTATTCATGCCTTTGTATGATCTCCTCTCACAGGAAGAACCTGTGACTTGCTTCTAATCAATGCTGTACCATGAAGATGAGACACGTGAACACATTTTGGTGCTCATATGTTGACACCTCTCTCTCCATTACGGGCTTTGAAGAAGAAGCTATTATGGTGGCCATGATTCCCTGGGCCATGAGAAAATGAATCCTACCAATAACTTGAATGAACTTGGAAGTGGGCTTGCCCGAGCTGAAACTCCAAGTGAGAACCCAAGTATGGCTAACAATGTAAGTACAACCTTGTAGAGGATCTGGCTAGGTTGCACTCACTAGGGGCCCATAGGAACTGAGATCATAAATGTAGGTCACTCTGAGCCACTAAGTCTGTGGCATTTTGTTATGCAGCAGTAAATACCCATTTTACAGGAGAAGGCAGATGGGGATATTAAACATGTTGCCTAGGGGATTCTTGGGCTTTAAAATGGTCCTTCTACTAACAATAAAATTTATAATTTTAAAAAATAAGTTTGGGGCTGGAAGGTGGTGTGGAGGTTAAGGCAGCTAGGTCTCACTGTGGGGTTCTAGTCCTGGACCTCTTAGGTTGAAAATCACACTGAGTGTGCATGCATGTGTGCCAGCCCCAAATCCCAAGGATGGAGAAGAAGGGACTGTGGTGTGGCCATTCCCTGATGGGTGATTTCTCTCTCTTTCTCATGAGTGCACATACCCTACAGCAAAAAATTTTTAAAAGCATGTTTATTTATTTCTTCTATGAGACACAAATGAAGGGAAACAGGTGCCTTGATTGGGTTTTCATGCTGCAAGCCACCCACCATCTCAGCCAGACCAGATATGCCTGATGTGCTTAAGGGGGTCCCAGGAAGTAAACCAGGACATTTCCAAGTAATTCCAATTGCATTACCACTGCACTACCTCTTGGCCCTCACAACTACCATTTTTGGTATCTCTTATTGTTCCTCCCAAGAGGGTTGAGAGGATGAGATTTCTTCTATGTTTAATGAGTGAGTTTGGCTAAAAGTGATGAAGTACAGGTGACCCTACCAAGTGGATCATTGTCTACAAAATTTCTGAGCACTTCTGACACTCCAGGCTTTGTGCCAGGTGCTTCACTCATGATACTCCTTTTGATTCTCACAAAAAACCTACTTCTACTATCTCATTTTATAGCTAATAAAGTGAGGTCACAAAGGTTAATTTGCCCAAACCTAACAGCTACTTAGTGTTGGAACCAGGATATGAATTTGCACAGCTTGGCTCCAGAGATCATGTTTACTTTTAACTCTGTTATTATATGGCTTCCTGGAATGATAAACAGTAACTGGAGGTGTGTCCTGATAAAACAAGAAGGCTGAGACCTAATCCAGGCTAGCGTTCCCAGAGTTAAAACTGGCCAAAAATCTGAAACTAAGAGTAAAAATTATCTCTCAAGTTGTAGAACCTAGTCCTCAATAAGAGGATAATAGTCGATGGCGTTCTCATTAAGTCAGTCCTCAAGGACAAACGGGAAAGAGGTTTTAAAGAATATAAATGAGGCAAGAACATAGAGATAGCATTGCCATCAATCAAGAATTTGGGGACTGGGACCAGCAGTTAGCATAATGACTATGTCGCTGAACTCCCATGTAGCCGACCGCAGTTCAAGTCCCAGACCTGGTGGTTAAACTCACACTGGGCATGTGTGCATATGTGCCCAAGATCCTGAGAGGAGAATAGAGGAGAAGGGATTGCAACGTGGCCATCCCCCCTGGGGGATGATTTCTCGCTTTCTATCTCTCTGTCTCTCTCTGTCTTTCTGGCAAGTGCATGCACCCTATAGCAAAAGCCTCTCAAGAAAAAAAAAAATTGGGGGACCAACAGATGGCATAATGGTTATTTCACTGGACTCCCACATGGCTGATCACAGTTTGAGTCTCAGACCCAGAGACTTGAAACATACCCTGGATATGTGTGCATGCCTGCCCAGAATCCTGTGAGGAGACTGGAGGACAAGGGACTGCGGTATGGCCATCCCCCCTGGAGGGTGATTTCTCACTTTCTGTCTCTCTGGTGATAGCACACACCCTATAACAAAAATCTCTAAAAAAAATAATAAAATTTTTAAAAATAATCAACAATGTGGACATTTGTGGTTGCTAGATCTGAGAAAAAGAGGGTACATTAAACTTCTTCTACACTCCACTGTGGGGACCAACCCCACAGGCTCAACCTGATGATGTAAAACTACAGCAATTCTGCGGGGAGATTAGACCTGTCTGGGGAACCTAATTTCTCAGCCAGGAGCTCTGTCAATCACAAAGGTATGAAATGAACAGAGCACTGGAGCCCAGCACAGTACGCTCAGACTTACTAGAGCAGCTTGAGGGTGGTTTCTCTGCCACCATCCTGTGTGCTGGACATTTCAGAAACATGGCAGGAAAGCTGAGGAGACAGGGCCAGGTAGAAATGGGGTCCATAGCTGCCATAGCTAGTGCAGCTTGGTCAGATTCTGTTTATCTCGTCAATGAAGTAGGGTCTGTGCCCGAAGTCCCTGCCCCAGAGGAGTTTACATTCCAGCAGAGAAGCGCATAGAGATGAGTAAAACTAGAAAACTAGAAAGTTGATGCAAGATATAGAGAGTCCACATATGATAAGGGAGACTGCTTCCTAACACAAGACCGGAGAAGCCTCATGGAACATAGCATTTGCACGATTCTGGAAAAATTACTTAGTGCCCAATAAGGTAGAAGTACAAGGAAAGATTATTCCTAAAATGAAGAGACATTATACTCAAGGATGTAGAGGTAAGAGATAGAAATAGTATTCACAGAGCAGCAAGTAGTAATTGGACAAACCTGTGACAAGCCAGGTACATGAACCAATGGGTCATAAAGGAAGAACAGAGGCTAGGGTCAGATCATCTAGGATGTTCAAGGCAAAACAGAAAAAAGCATTTGGTCATTATTTTATATTACGGGTATTAGGGAGAGTTATTAAACACTTTTTGGTAAAGGAAAAGTATTTAAACTTGCCTGACATTTAGAAAAGCATCACGTCTCTGTTTTGTAATACAATCCTAGATGAAAGGAAGCATTGTTTTTTAGTGCATTCTAAGAAACACTGATCATACGCAGGACTGTGTAAATTCCATGAAGTCCTGCAATACATTAAGTGCTGCAATGCATGTTAGGGCAGTAGAAGACCTGGGAAGTCCTGCAGTACAAAAACCTATTTAACTCATTTTTTCCCAGTGTCTTTCCCAACTATTTCATTACAGATTTCTTTTTTCCTATGAACAAATACATCTTAATGTCTTGTGAAACTATAGGGCATATTCTTGCCAATAATGCAGGCTTTGTGTTCTCCAATTTTTAGGTTAAAGAAAAGCTTTCTTAAAGGGATGCCCACATTCTTATTATTCCTCACAAGAGATGCATTTCTTCTGTGTTTAGTGAGTGAGCTTGGCTAAAAGTGATGAACTGAGGATGACTCTCCCAAGTGGGTCATCATCTAAGAAAATTATTGAGTTGGTCTTTTCTGCTTCAAGAAACAGAAAGCTTGCATCTATTGCTGCTGCATCAGCAATTTGAAGGCTTCAGATCTTGTCTCCATACAAGTACCAGAGCATTCCACATTCATTTACAAGTGTTCATTAGAAGACCCAGGAGTGGCTGTGCAGGCAAACAGAACCAGATCAGATCTGTAAAAGTACAGGGTCTAATATAAATCAGACCAAATCTGCCAAGGGGTCTTCATTGGAACCAGGAGCATGATTCAGCCATAAAATGATTCATAGCTTCTTCTTCCATATAAACATTTTGTGCCTTGTGGAAGGATTCTTTACCATCTATTTTAGGCAACAGACCTGAAGATACAGCACAGAAAGGGAGCATAATTTGACTATAAAAATGTTGTAATAAGTGATTTTATATAACTGAAATGCCAGTTCTTTTACTACATCCTCCCACTCGTTTTACAACCAGTTAATATTTTTCTGAACTTTTGTGTTGTATTCCACTCAGCCGCCTCTGCAATCTTTTTTGCCTATTTTTCTGCCAGAGCCACAAGAATAAAGCTGTCAGATGGTCTGTGAAGCCATTTTTCTTGTCTGGCGAATTGTCTAGAGGCAACCATAACCTCCTACCTGCTCCACTATATAATAGAAGAAGCCTGTCTTAACAAAACTGAATTTAAATATTCTTTTGATCTGTGTTATCTACAGCTGTCTAGGATGAAATAAATGAAAATATATTTCACCAACATGTTCCAGTGGGAATGGGGTAGATATTCCTATTAAGCGGTCCTCGTGTTGACATGCCTAGTGAAATATTATATAGCGTTCCAACAGAGATATCGCAAGGTATTTGAACTGCAGTAATAAATGTGGCTGCCCCTTGGGGAAAAAGGGTACAGCAAGAAAGTGCCCCAGAAGAAGAAGATTAAGAACCAAAGCGAGCTAATGGTATACAGTGGTTAGGTTTTGAATGTGATGAGGATTTATGTGTTCAATTAGTGCTTGAGAGCAATTTTAGAAAGTTATTAGCAGGCGACTGGCATTCTCTAAGATGGCTCATTTGTGTATTGCTCAAGATTAGCTGGGTCTTTTAGTTGTTTACAAACACACATGGTGGCTTGTATCAAATGTGCGGAAGTGACTACAATATTCCATACTCAGAGCTCTTTAGCAGAGATGATGGCTGGTGCTTTGGTTTCTTACTACTCCTGTGTGGGAAAGCAAAACTCAATTTTGCAACATTTTCTTCAGTTTAAAAAAAAAAAAAAGATAAATTTCCCCACCTGTTCTAAACTCTGATCCAGTACACTACTGTAAAAGAATGGCTTCCCCATCCAGCATACTCCCCCATATTTAAAATTCTTAAATGCCTCAAATATTCCATGCAGTGCTGCCTAGAATACAAATTAATTTTTAAAATCTCCCCAATGGGTTGTTTTGTGCTAAAACTTGTAAATCTTTATGTCGGATTGTGCATATTTTTCTCTTTTAAGGCTGTTGGGGCATTACTCATACAGTGCAAAAATTCTCAAATAGATTAGAACCCTGTTTGAGGCATCTGCAAACATAACGAAAGGCACTCAATCCCAGGGCATTGAAAGCTGTGCTTGGTTTTCTTCACATTGAAAGCCATGGAAAGTTTACCTCACCTTGAGCTTGCAGGTCTTGATCTCTGTCTCGGCTGAGCACTGGGACAGTTTCCCTAGTTCTTTCAATAAAGTAAATATATGCAAACACCATACCAACTGTGACATTAGGATCCCGATCTGATGACAAGCCCATGTCCAGGGATGATGCCGTTAATATAAGAGAATAGCTGCTGTTTTTCATGAACTTGATCTTTGTGACTATAGAGGGTATGGCCCTGTAATATCAAAATTCAAGTGCTTAAGAAATACCCTTATTTTTTCCTATTTATTTTTATCCTAACTGAAGATATTTCCTTATTTTTAAAGCCACACTCTTTTTTTGGAGAGGTTTTTGCTATAGGGCGCGTACGCTTGCCAGACAGACAGAGAGAGAGACAGAGAGACAGAAAGCGAGAAATCACCCCCCAGGGGGGATGGCCACGCCCGATCCCTTCTCCATTCTCCTCTTGGGATCTTGGGCACACACACACATGTGCCTGGTGTGAGTTTTAAGCCACCGGGTCTGGGACACGAACCACGGTCGACTACATGGGAGTTCAGCGACACAGCCATTACGCTAACTGCTGGTCCGAAGCCACACATTTTTTTAAAAAAGTATTTATTTCCCTAAATCAGACTAATGTGTCCAAACTTTCATTCCTTCCACTGGGAAAAACCAGTGTGTGTCCTGGAATCTGTAGGAATTCATATGACGAAAAGGGCAGGGCTTGCTGATGTTGACCTATCCCATTCCATTGTGGACTCTCTAAGCTGAGCGTCTACTTCTCTGCCTCCCTAAAATATGCTGCTATGTACCCACTCCCTTCTGGGGTCTTTTCTCCTTGATCTCTAGCCCTCCTGTGAATAAATAAATTCAATAAATATGCAATTTACACAACTAAGAGAAGCAGATTTTGGTTTTAGTCCTGCAAAAATTCAAAGGCAAATAGATAACAAATATCCAGCTTTCTACGTAGGTTGGGAGAGGGGCTAAGAGAACTCAAATCAAGCCACTATCTCTAGAATCTTATCCTGCCTCTAGTCTGTTGCAGGTGTAACAAGTCCAATTCTTCACCTTCCCCTTCCTACCTAGGAAATAAATGTTCTCCTCTCAGTTTTGATTATTTTGGGACTTGGCTGGGAGAGGCAGAAATGTTCTCTGAGCACTCAGGACTAGATTCTGAACCATGGGGAGATAAAGACATGATTTTGGTGGTGGTTATGAACAGACAGCTGTCCTGTTGACTCCAACTTTAGGATTTATGTCATGGAAACAGACCAATCAGATGGATACTCATCAAATTAGCTCTGGCATAGAAAAAATATTGCTATGCTGGTAAATACTGACAGAATACTAGCTCTAGAATTTTACAACTATGAAAGGACTTCAAAGGTTAGTAAAAAATTTAAAGTATGAGTTTATTCTGGTGTAAAAACAATTAAAACCCATGCATAGATTTTGCATAATATACAGGTCTTCGACAAGTTCATGAAAAGTGCATATTGTAAAACACTATACATGGATACAAAATTTTTTTGGCATCCAAATAAATTCTTTTTTTTTTTTTTTTGAAAAAATTACCAGACAACATGTGTGCTTTCCAGAGAGAAAGATGGGAGTTGGGAGTGTGGAGAGGGAGAAAGCACCACCGCTTAATGGGCATGGTCATCCTGCAATCCTTTCTATTCTATTTCTCCAACCTGTTGGGATTTGGGGCATGCGTGCATTCACGCCTGGAGTGTTTTTTAAGCTGCTAGGGCTAGGATTCCAACTGCAGTTGGTCATGTGAGATTCAGCTCCTTTAAACATGAGGTTACAGGGCTGGCTCATAAACTCCTATTTTACTTCCATGGACTTTTTGATGTTCCCTCACATATATTTACACAAACAAAAATAAATATATATAAGTGCACACACACACACACACACTCATACATATCTATCCAAAGGTAAATAACAAATAATAGCTTGAAATGGTAAATTCAAGTCCATACTTTAGAGATATGTCAACCAAGGAGAGAGGGACCTGGGGTTCTGATACACCAACTTTGTCGGTCATTGGTTGAAAGTTGCTCTGGGACCATTAATTGTCTGGCACTCGCAGCCTATCCCACAAATATGACAGCTAAGCATGACCAGAGAAAGCCCTTTGGCAAGGAGACACAGTAGCCTACAGCTGGCAGTCTTTGGGTCTACTAGCATGGAAAGCGAGGTGATGGGCAGGCCAACAATGATAGTGTCTACTTTGGGAGCCAGGTGCTTTAGGCTCTCTGCCCAGGTTCAAGTCTAGTGAATGCTGCGAGACCCTCCTTTTCTAATAATTCTAATTAGTCTGACAAAGGCTCTGGAACATAAATTGCATAGCCTCTGGTAGCCTCAAGTCAATGCTCTGGTTGGTTAAGCCTGAGCCATGTGATGCCAGCCAAACCACATGAAGAAATAAGAAAGGTAGGGCAAGATGAATCCTCTTACAAACTCAGGCACTGTTATATCAGGAGTGGGGAAGAATACAAGAAGGTGAGAAAATGAGACTCACTAATGTTACAAATAAGAAAAGACAGCACCAGCCCCATAACAGTGGTTAAGCACTGTATGTAGAAAGCCAGATTCCTCATGGAGGACCATGCTTTGAATCCCAGGCCCAGTGGCTTGAAAAACGTGCCCAGCACTTATGTGTGAAGGCCCAAAATCCTGACAGGATGGAGAAATGGAGAAGCGAGTGTAGTGTGACCCTGCCCCACAGGGAGGTACATTGTTTTTTCTCTCTCTCTCTGGTGTGTGCATGTGCCCTCTGGCAATTTAAAATAATATTTTGAAATACAAATATAGTCTCATTGCCACTCAGCCAGGAGTGTGACATCCACTGGAATACATGACTCCCCTGAATCTAGCCCTCTACCTGACAGTTTTCCTTTTGTACTGAAGCAAACATCAGCTTGGTTAATTTTTCATACCATATAAGGGTAAAGTTGGGGAACATAACCCAGGTAGTAAATGAGTAGCTTAGGATGGTCTGTAGAAAAGATCATCTGCTCTGTATTTTACAATGTAAAGGCCTAAGTAATCATAGACTTAATCTCCCTGAGGAAGTAAAAATAGAGACCTAGAGCCTACAACTGTCAGCACTGAAAGACACCTTAATATTTTTTTTTCAGTCTATGTCTGGTCAGTCACAGAATAGGCTATTTTATTTCACTTAAAGTTTTGTGTGTGTTTTTTATAATTTCTTTTTACATTGTTTTTAAATTTTGATCAGAGAGAGACAGAGAGAAAGGGAGGGAGAGAAAGAGAGAGAGTAAGCAAGCATCCAGGTCTGGGACTTGAACCTCAGTTGGCCATGTGGAAGTCCAGTGCCTTTAACCACCATGCCACCTGCTGGCCCCTCACTAAAGGTATTTTGGAAGACCTATATAACTATAAATTAAGAGAAATACAAATTGTATGCTTGCATACTAAATAAAAACTATATTGTTATCACACCAAGAGAGACTCTCCCCCTCTTAGCAGTTCTGAAAACATCCTGGCCCTAAGAGGCTCTGATTAGGACAAATGTCTACTTTAGACCCAAACATAGTGGCCAGGGCCCATTGCTCCTTTGCAAGTGGAGAGATCTGATTACCTGGCCACTGAGGGAAACTTCTTTCAGGTCAGAAATGTCGGTACAAACATGCTAGTATTCCCAGGTTTGCTTTTGGTATCTGCCTGCCTGGCTTTGCCTATATGTGGAAGAATAGGGAAGATAAAAACGCTTCTTGACCTAAAAAAACTCTCATTTGCACTCACTGCATGAATTGGTATTTGATAGGCAATACTTCCTGAAGGAGCTAGAACTCCTAATTTATGAGATCTTTTATTGCTCTGCGATACACCCAGAGAAATGTAACTCACATGTGATTGTGATTTCTAAGGATTTTTCATATGAGCACACTGCAGTTGAGGGTACTTTACTATATGGGATCTGCAAAAAAAAAAAAAAAAGAAAAAAAAAAGCTGAAATCTACTTTGTGTACTCTGTATTTTAATATGCAGGGAACAGCAGGCTATCTACCCATACAAATTGGTTTTAAAATCAAGCAGTTAATCTTAAGGCAAATAATCTGTTATTTTAATAATTAATTCAACTTCTTAAAAAAGATGGCTAGAAGCCAGTTACCAAGAGGTTTAAAAAATAGCGATTTTATTGGATTCAACTTTAAATGAAAGTTTAATGTTTAGAAACAGACAAGTGAGGATATAAATGTTTTAATAATGTGCTTAGATAATTTTGATAAGAAATTCAAAGGACCATTAATGATGAGTTTGTAGTGACTGCTGTAATAATCAAGGTCGAAAGAAGATTCAGAATGATAAAATAGAAACATTCAGGGAAAATGGGAAAAGAGTAACATGGAAAGGAAAGATAGTCAATATACAACAATTACCCTTGGTTTTGTGTCCAATTTCTTTTTTTTTTAATTTCAGTAAGACTACAGCATCACGAAGCATATTTTAAAAATTCATAATGAACTTTCTGTGAGAATTTTTTGTTGTTTTTGTTCAAAAGAATTTTTAAAATGGAATAAGTAAAGAATGTCAGTACCAGAGGGAAGAAACTAGACAGAGATTCACAAAATCTGGATTCTAGACTTAGTTCTATCACTATCTAGATAAACTTGGACAAGTCTTACCCTTACTCTATCCTAGTTTTCTTTTCAACAAGAAGGTTAATAAAGTTGATAATCTCAAATAATCCTTTGAGCCTTAAACTGTGTGATTCCAAACAACATTATTTTTTTTTAGATTTTTTTTGTTTGTTTTTAGTTTTTGCGATTGGGCACATGTGCTTGCTGGAGAGATAGAGTGAGTAAGAAAGTACTCCCTAGAGGGAATGGTCATGCTTCAATTCCTTCTCTCCCATTCTCATCTTGGACTTTGGGTATGCATTCATATGTGGCCTGGCATGTTTTTCAAGCCATAGGTCTTGGACTGGAATCATGCAGTTGGCCATGTGAGATCCAACACCTTAACCACTGCTACTGACTGGCCCTATACAACACTTATTTTTTTCTTGAGAGATTTTTTGCTACAGGAAACATGTTCACCAGAGAGACATAAAGTGAAAAATCATACACACACACACACACACACACACACACACACACTTAGGGGAGTGGGGTAGATGGCCACAGTGCAGTCCTTTCTCCTCCATTCTCCTTTTGGGATTTTGGGCAAGCACACACACATACCTTGTGTGAGTTTCAAGTCGCTGGGTCCAGTGCCTTAACCACTAAGCCACCTGCTGTTCCCTACAACACTTTTTTTTAAAAGTTAGAATTCCACCAGAAATCCTAAATCCAAGATCCATAATGATTGTGAATACAGAAATACACTCATGTGAGAAATAAAATTAAGGTGGAAATGTTACTGAACATTCTCTCAAGCGACTTTCATATTCTCTAACAGTCTGCGTAATGAGTGACGATGTTGAATAAAAATTAAAAGTAAACTCCAAACATTTTGAAGAGTCATACTTATTTCCTTAGATAAATGCAATGGGTGTTTGGAGACAAGAAAGTAGCATTCCAGCTCTGCTTTCTTTCTCTTTCTTTTCTTCTTCTGAAGTCTCTTGAGCTTTCCTTTGCCTTTTTAGGGAAACTCAAATAAATAAAATCATGATGAATTCACATACAGCAAGCATCATCTTCTCATAAGACCATTGGTTTATATACTGGTTCCTTCCCTAAAGGGCAGCAGCTCAGGGAACTGCATTTATTTGCTAACTCCACAGAGTACTTTATTGAAGAACATGCATTCCATAAAAATCATCTCTGCTTTTGTGTTCTATTCCTGTCTTTATGGATGTAAGGAAATCTGGGACTAAATTCAGAATGTTTTAACTCCATATTAAGTAGAATGAAGTCACTGAAGATTAGAAATTGATCATTAAGTATCTAATTTGTTCCAATAAATAGCAGTGAGCTGGAGAAGGTTTAATACGGACCCGGTCTGGGAGAAAAAGTGATGAGTTCAGCATGTCTGGGCACATTTGACATGCCCTGGAGAAGACGTTCTAGGGAGCACAGAACATTTGAGTCTAAATCTTAGTAAAGAGGTCTTGGCTGGAGACATGAACTTGGGGGCCACTGTCATACCTTTCTGGTTAATTAAAATCATGGGCCTATAGAAAAGAGTGTGTGAGGATAAAGCACCATGAGACAGATACTGCCCATCTTCACCTACTTATGCCCTGCGACAATCCCATGGGTGAATATCATTAACCTCATTTTACAAATGAGAACATTGAGGCTCAGAGACAAGCAGTCAAGAGCTTTTCTCATGGGGAAACATTCCTTATTACCTCCATCCTCTATTTTTTCTTAGGTCAAAATGATTAAATGCACCTCTTCACTCTCTGGCCTCCATTCTAATCAGAATAAGCACTGATAAAATAGCAGTTGCTGTGGAAATCAGTCAAGGGGAAGATTTTGCCTATGGTTTCTCAAAAAAGACACGTGTGATTTTTACTCTGGAGGACTGGTGCTAAAAGAGAACAGAAGAGACCAAGGGTTACTTGGTGGTACAGTGGTTAAGGTGGGTCAATCTCTCATGGACAATTGTGTGCTGGCCTCAGCAGCTTGTAAAACACACTAGGAAACCAGCAGATAGTGTAATAATTACTTTCCTGGACACCCAAGTAGTCGACTGTGGTTTGGGTCCCAGACCCAGAGGCTTAAAACTCATGCCGGGTGCATGTGTGCCCGAGATCCAAGAGGAGAATAGAAGAGATGGGATTGCAGTGTTGCCCATCCCTCCTGGGGGGTGATTTCTCTTTCTGTCTTTCCAGTGAATTCACATGCCCTACAGCAAAAATCTCTCATAAAAGATAAAGAAAAAGAAAAGAACACTGGGTCCATATGTGTGCATCCCCAAAATCCCTGAAGTAGAAATGAAGGAAAAAACAGTTGTGGCATGACCTTCCCCCATGTGAGGTTCTTTCTCACTTTCCTCCCCGCTTTCTTGATCTCTCTCAAGTGAGTGCATATGCTCTGCTGAAAATTACACACACACATGCACACACACACACACACACACAATAAATATATAGTGTCAGCAGGTGGTATGGCTGTTAGGACGATGGACTCTCACTGACCGCGATTCAAGGCCCAGACCTGGTGGCTTGCTCTCTTACATTCCTTCTCTTTCTCTCTCTGGTGAGCTCATGTGCCTCATAGCAAACTTAAAAAATAAATAAATAAATAAATAAATAAATAAATAAATAAATAAAAGAAAGAGATTGAATTCAAGGGAAGAGAAGTGGCAATCCGTCCTTTGACAATCAGTTCTCCAGTGAAAAAAGTTTGATATTTGTATTATTATTTCTCATCCTTACTTGCCAGTCTAAGAGTTTGATTTTCTTGCCATCTTCTTCTATTATTATCTTTCCAATTTCATTAGGTGTCTGTCACTGGACTTCTCAGTGGTCAGAATTCCAATAGCTCACATAATTTCCAATGCCAGCTAGGACTTCAGCATTACCCCATCTGTTGTGGGTTTTTCCTTACTGACCTGTCCAACGCTTTTCTTCCTGGCATGTGGGCCTTGACATGGCAAGGCTGGAAGTCATTCAGAGACACACGCATGCACAGCTATTCCTGGGAACTTAGGGCTGCCACTGGAGTCTGCCAGGGTTGGGGCACAGAGAGGAGATACATAAGGCAGATAACTGTACAGCAGATAGCAGAGTGACTAGAAGTTTGTGCTCACATTCTCCAGGCCCAGGCAGTGCCCCTGTAAACAGGGCTTTGCTGTTGAATTTACATCAGAATTATTTTGGTAAATAATCAGTAATAGCATGTATGTACTTTTCTCATTGTCCTCGTCACAATGGTGAATCCTCAACTGCAAAGAGAGAGGATAATGGAGCTCTTGATTCCTGATTAATAGGTAAATGCCTAAGAGTTTGGAAATCAGGGAGAAAAATACAGAGGTAAGACATTTGTGGGACACAATAAAGGTTCATTACCTGTTGATGATAATGTGTATAGTATTCTCAACTGGACTGGTCTGAAGTGTATTTCATGTTGAGTAAATTCCCTCTACAAGCTAAATGATGTATAGTGATTGAATGTATAAATAATAATAATAAAATAAAATAAATAGGTAAATGCCTCCATCAACAAGGGAGAGAAGCAGCAATGGGAGTTTAAGCAATGAAGGTTTTGTTTGGTTTTGGTTTGGGTTTTGGTTTTGTTCTTTTAAAACCAGATAACAATGAATAAGCACATTTTTCTGCAGACTTGTTATGAACTTGCTAAAGAAGCCACCATCATGGTTAGCTCATTGCCATCAAGGATTATTTACTGTGCTCCAAACATCAAGTATTTACTAGCCCAGGTCAGAGGAAGTTCTAACTCCTAACAATGCCTGGAGCTTATGCAATAGGGAAGAAGGAGGTTTTTGAAAACAACAGTACAAAATCCTGGATTTGGAATTAACTATAAAACATTAGAAAGGTTTTGGGCCAGAAGGTGGCATGATGGTTAAGGCACTGGGCTCCAACATGGCCAACCAGGGTTCAAGTACTGGATCCAGCACTTTGAATATCTTGCCAGGCATGTGTCTGCAGACACCCAAAATTCTGAGAGGAGAGCAAAAGAAAGGGGACTGTGGCCTGTGGCATGGCCGTCTCTCCTGGTTGGGGGGGTGGATTTCTCACAGTGAGATTTTTCCCTATTACTGTCATTGTCTCTCGCCTCAAGTGAATGCATATGCCCCGTGGCAGAAATCTAAAAACAAAAAAGGAAAAGGCAAGCAAATGAGGGGCTCAAAGTGTAAGCCTAACTGCATTCCTGGTAAATCCACTCCCAATTCTAGAAGTACAGAACTAAATAATGAGAAGCAGTTTCAATGCTAACGGCAGCAGTAGCAGCTACTGAATACTGGGCACCCAGCCCTGTGTGAAGTGCTTTACACACATTATCTCATTTAATCCTCACAACATTCCTATGAACTAGATGCCCAATTTTGCAAATGAGGAAATCAAGGCTCAGTGACTTTTCCCATGGGGACACCTAGTGGTAGAACGAGATTCAAAATCAGAGATCCTTATGTTAAAGACCAAGTGCTTAACCACCAAGGTATGAAGTTCTCAAGAAGTTTCCAACAGTATCATGACAACATTAAGGGAGATACCTAAGCCAGTCTTGGAAAGTTCAGAAACCTTTTCTTTTCTTTTCTTTTCTTTTCTTTTGAGAAGACAATCTTTAAAGAAGTATTGCAACTTCAGCTCTATCAGTATTTTGTGTGGGGTTGTCCTTTGCTACAGGGACTATTCTGTGCATTGCAACATATGTTAATTGCACCTCTTCCTCAGCTGGGATAACCAAAAAACCTTCAGACATTCCCTAATGTCTCCTTGGTGGGAGGGATGCAGAAGTCCCCAGCTGAGTACCAATAACCTAAAGTAGGAGGTAGTGTACGTAGGAGATAGCTGAGTGGGAAAGGGGCACAGCAAGAACAAAGGCAGAGTAGTGGGAGCCACCTGACAGATGTACAAGGAAAGGCAGGCAGTCTGATGGTCGTCGAGACAGCAGGGCAAGGCTGGGATTGGCTGGTGGGGAGGTGGAAAGGGACCAGAGTGCAAAGTCATTGTATACCATGCTGAATGAGAGCCGTACCCTGCCAGAGTCAATGGCATCTATACAGCTCTCATAACACTGGATAATGGCAGGTTCAGAGGTGCATTATTCAATCGTCACTCTGGTTCCTTTGTGGATAATATGTCTGAGGGGGATAAGACGACTCTAGTTAAGTTTGCCTTTTTCTATTTTAAACATAGGTTATGCCCTCCACAATTCCTAGATTTTTACCTCAAAGTCTCAGAGAGATGAGCACATGGGTGACTTAGTGACAACCCACTTCCATCTCTGGAAAAGAGAATTTCACTACAACTCTACTAGAATATGGGAAGGCAATGTCATCCTCAGATATAAGCACTGTGGGGGCCTTTCCTGCAAGTCAACTGCATTAGTTCACAAAGAAAACAGGCTATGGAGACGATGAAGGTGGCCATAGAAAATCTGTGTCAAGTATCTTCTCTGTGCAGCTGTGCTTAAAATAGGGAAGGAAAGAACTAAAAAGGTGTCCCTGAGATCAACTATGTAGCTTCCTTTCAGATCAAATGATTGGAATGATAAGAGAAAGAACAGCAAACATTGCTCATTGCCTAGCCAATATCCATTCTGCCCTCTGTCCTTTCTAGCAGCACCCTGATTTTGTGCAGACAACAATGTCCTCAGCTACAATGACATATTTGTCCAGACTCCTGTGCATGTAGACGCAGACCAGTAACCCAGGCAAAAAAGATGTACGCAGGTATTAGTACATGGTGCTAGCAAGAAAACTTCAATAAAGGTGGAGGCTCAACTTGCATGACTCTTTGGGCTTTGGAACCTTCCACTACTTCCCTGCTTGCAAAGAGCCTGAGGCTGAAAATGAAATGACCATTGTGTTACCATGAGATGACTACTATGAAGATGAAGGCCTCCACACTAAAAATTTGGAGAGAAAAGTTGGAAAGAGATGAAGAGAAGAATTAGATCCTTAATGCATCAGAGCTGGATTGCCTCTCTCCTGATGTCTCAATTGCCTTAAGCAGCTGTGCAAGTTGAAGACCACAAACAGCAACTCAAGGAATATCAGGAAAGAAAAATATTTGACCAAAAAAAGGTCAAACTAGGAGAATCTTGGTGAGACCTCTGGTGCTACAAGACAAAAATAATCCTAAGACTCAGGAAGAAATAGTCAACCTTATTTTGCCCGCAAAAGACTTTGGTTTGGTTCAAGTATTTCAACTGCCAGGGAGGGTTTTTTGAGTGCTTTAGGGAAAAGTTAATTATCAATCTGGAATTCAATGGAAAGAAGGCAATGTAAAGATTACACATTTCTTTAAAAAAAGAATCTTGTCCAATGTTTACCAGAAAGAATAGTAAAAGTAAACAAATGTAGAAATTTCAGATAAGAAAGAGTTGGCCAGCTGCAGAGGTACAGCAGTAATGCAATACCCCACAATGCTGTGCGATGCTGAACTCACATGAGGAAGTCTCAGGTTTGGTCTTGAGGCTTCCCTGTACACACACATGCACACACATGCACACACACCCATGTGCCCTTGATCCAGAATAGCTAAGACTGAGAGTAGGTCATGGCATAAAGACCCTGTTGGGCATCCTGTCTCTCTCTTTTTTCTTTTTTTAATATTAATTTTTATTTATCATTAGTACTATTTTTCAATTTGCTACAGTACATACACACTCACCAGAGAGAGACAGAGGAGGAGGAGAGAGAGAGCGAGCATGAGAAAGTAAGTTACCAGGTCTGAGATGGTCAGCCATGTGGGAGTCCCGCACGTCAATCACCATGCCACCTGCTGATCCCACTCTCTTTTCTTTCTATTTGTCCCTCATACAAGAAGTAAATAAATAAATAAATACACTTTTAAAAATTAATTCTGATTCCTGAAACATATATCAGAGGATGCTTATCAAACCATGTACTTTCATCCAACTCTAATAGCTACTAGACCCTCAAATTTGCAGGGCATGTGAGGAAGATATACTCTCAAATACTGATCTGTAGACATTCGGTAGCATTTTCCTTTGCAAAGTATGTGACATTCTTTTCCCAATTTTAAAGTAGGTACTCTTTCTCCCAAAGTTTCATTTGTCACAAACTACTATAACCCACCAATAAGCGAAGCAAATTTTGATTCCTAAAAGAAAACCTAGGGAAATCAACTCAGTCCTGTAGTTTCATTTCCATAGCAAAGACTGCTATGCAGCCCATGCCCTAACTCTGGAGCAGCTATAAAATCTGCGGCTAAATAGTTCATTTTCTGGATGGGGTTCCTATCAAACAACACTCCTCCCACAAGGAAGTTTTACCAGATAACAGAATGCTCTGGAAAGAATCAAATTCTATGCTCCAACAGGTGGTAAAAGAATTTTTTCACTATAAACATAAAATCTAAGTAGTGATTTTGAATTGTTTGCATTTTTTCTCTGTGGATAATAAAAAGACCATTGTTTCTTCAAGCTTATGTAACTAAACTTTATCAGCTAGAGCTATTCTTTAACTCAGAATTTTGAGCTGCCCATTAAGCAATACCTGGTGAAAAGAAATCTGGGTGGTTATTGACAGGTCCTCCTGAATATGTGAATGGAATCAATTAATCTTACTCGGTGAGGAACAGTGTGTGTGTGCTCACACGCACGTGCACATGCGCGTGCACACATGGTACAAGAAAGCATACAAAAGTAAAAGTAACTTTCTTAGTGTGGATGCCTAAAATACAGCTAACTCAAAGGAATATTAATCATCATTTTTCAAGGAGTAGCCTAGAGAATCTACAGATTGGAGAAGCAGCTGAAGGCAGAATGTAATAAAAATATTTGGGGGTATGCAAAATGGGGGTAGGACACTACAAGTTGATTGGCTATCAACAAAATTAAAATGCAAGGAGAGTATGCATTTTAAGTGGATATAGTTTTTCTTTTTTACCTTAGTGAGATATTACAATATTTACAGGAAGTAAAATTTGGGCATACATTTCATAAAACATGCAGTTTTTAAAATTTCTTTTTAAAAAGAATCTCTGTCATCCTCTCTACAGTTACAAATTTTCTTCCTCCAATATTCTCTCTTCACTGGCTTCTGCTGGAAATATTGTAATTTCTCTGCCATACTACATAGACAACCATTGATTTTTGTAATACAAAAATTATATTGCTCTTGATTTGATCCTAAGCCAGGTAAAATGTTGCTTTGAATTCAAACCCTTGCTAACACTCAAGGCTCAAAATACCTTAATTTGTTAAGGTTTATGCTGGCTCCTGTATCAATAAATCTCAGTTAAATGGCAGCAAATAGTAGGAAATACTTTTAGTGACCCAGTCTAGTAAGAGTTGGCAGCAAAGTTAACTGTGGTGCTGGAAGCCACATGACCAACTATGGATTTGGAAACCTGGACTTGGAAACACACTGGGTACATGTGTCTAAGCTCTCAAGAACTGGAGGCCTAGAGGGAGCCTACAGTATGATGAGGCCCTTTTGAGAGTGCTTTCCTTCCTTTCTCTCTTTTTCTTTTTAACTCTTCTTCTTGTGCATGTCTATGTTCTATCTTAAATAAAATTTAAAAAGAGAAATATATAACCAGAAATACAGATATACTGTGGGCTGTAGGCATAGTGTGATCAAGGCTCTGGCTTTCTCTTTGAGTTTCCTTTGTCTTTGCTTTGCTTTATAGCAGATTTATTAGATAAGTTCCTTTTTGTCTGCAGTATGGCTACCAGCATCAACTGGGGCAATGTACAAGTGAAACTTTCCCCAACTTCTTCCTTGGCATGGGCAGCTGAAAGACATGGCTGCGCACGGGTTCCTGGACAACCACAGAAAAGAAGATGGAATAACTTTATGGGGCTTGGTTAGTCAGGATGTACTCTTGGGGCTGGGGATGGAACAATGTGTGTTGTAGGGGGAAGGGTGGGACTGAGACCTGAGTAGAGACTAAAGGGAGAAATGGCTGCTAGAGAGGTAACCCACAAAGTCTACCGCACTCTGAACTAAGGATATCCTAGGAAGAGCTCAACTGGAAATACTGGGTTGGCAGAAAAGTCATGATGTGTTTTTCTATGAAAAAAAATCTGTCATTGCCAGGCACGTGTATGTGTGCATGCCCAAGATCCCGCGAGGAGAATGGATGAGAAGGGATTGTGGCGTGGCCATCCCTCCTGGGGGGTGATTTCTTGCTTTCTGTCTCTGTCTCTCTCTGTCTGTCTGGCGAGCACATGCGCATATAGCAAAAAAAAAAAAAAAAAAAAAAAAAAAAAAAAAAAAAAAAACAAAAACCTCTCAAAAAAAAAAAAGTGTCATGACTTTTCTGACAATCCAATAGTTAAGAGACAGGGATTTACTTAGCTGTGTGTTTCTTTCTTTTTTAAGGTTTTTGCCATAAGGCACATGCACTCTCCAGAGAAATCACTTGCCAGGAGGGATGGCCATGCTGTAGTCCCTTCTCTTCCATTCTCCCCTCAGGATTCTGGGCATGCATGTACACGCGCCTGGCATGATCTTCAAGCCACTGGATCTGGGCCTCGAACTGCAGTTTGCCATGTGGGAATCCAGCACTCTAATCACCATGCCATCTGCTGGCCCCTAGCAGTGCATTTCCAAGACACACTCATATCCATGAATTTTAACAGATGATTGGACAGGAAACTAAAGTAAAGAAGGTATACAACATTTAGTTTTGAGTAGCTATTGTTGGGTAGCAAGTAAATTTGAATGTGAGTAGGACGGCGATTATGTGTGTCATGTAGAACTCAGGATGTTCAACTTTTGTCAGGAAACCATAAATTCCTATAGCCGAGAAAGTACTTGAAACTCATTAATTCAGCTTCTGCCTGCAGGTAAGCAGAGAGGTAAATGTCTACATTTGTGATTTCCAGGCCTTTATATAGATTTTGCTGGATGTTCATAGGACTTTTCCTATGAAAGTGCAATTCTTAGCAAAATTACTAGGTCAAAGAATGTTTCCCCTTAAAACTTTCGTAACTATTACCAAATTATGCTTTGAAATAGTGCTTTTAAATGTCATAACACATACTACTGCCAACAGTATTTGGAAACATACTTCTCACTTTTTGGCCAGCATTTGATAATATCAAATCTTAAATTTTTATGAATCTGATTTATAGAAACAAACAAAATATTGTTTTGAGTTAGGTTTCTTTCTATAAGCAAAGCTGAATATATTTTTATAATTTTATTAAGTCTTTCAATTTGCATTTCTTTAATTATTATTAGATTAGTGATTTGCAGTGTGCTTATTTGGCCATTTGCACTGAGACTAGGTGTATTTTATAATGTCTTTCTTTCTTTTTTTTTTTTTTTGGAGAGGTTTTTGCTATAGGGCACGTGCGCTCGCCAGACAGAGAGACAGACAAAAAGCAAGAAATCACCCCCAGGGGGGATGGCCACGCTGCAATCCCTTCTCCTCCATCCTCCTCTTGGGACCTTGGGCACGCATGCACACGTGACAGGCACAAGTCACCGGTTCTGGGACTCGAACCGCTGTCGACTACATGGGAGTCCAGCGACATAGCCATTATGCCAACTGCTGGTCCCATATTTTATAATGTCTTTTGAAAGAGCTAAAGAATTAATAGTGGGACCAGCAGATGGCATAATGGTTATATTACTGGACACCCACATAGTTGACTGTGGCTCAAGTCCTGGACCCAGTGGCTTAAAACTCACTCCAGGTGTGTGTGCATGCATGTGCACCCAAAATCTTGAAAGAAGAATAGAGAAAGGATTGCAGCATGGCCATCCTTCCTGGGGGATAATTCTCACTTTCTATCTCTGTCTTTCTGGCAAGTGCACGTGCCCTATAGCAAATCTCTCTAAAAAATAAAAAAAAATTAAAAAGAAAGAAAACAAATAAGTAGCAAAGTATTAACACATCTCAGTGAAGGACCACATTCAAGATGACCTAGTTTATAATGTATCAGTTTTATTTTAGCCAAGGATACTGAGAATACCAGATGTGTATCTTAGATGACCTGCCCTTAATATGAGTTAACTTAGCCGTTTCATAAGTTGCATCATTAGACAATCTGGGGTGACTTTTACTCTCAACGAGAATAAAGTCTACATCAATGGTGGTGGGATTTCTTTCTTTCTTTCTTTCTTTCTTTCTTTCTTTCTTTCTTTCTTTCTTTCTTTCTTTTTTCAGAGAGGTTTTTGCTATAGGGTGCATGCACTCATCAGAGAGACAGAGACAGGGAGACAAAAAGTGAGAAATCACCCCCCGGGGGGCATGGCCACACCACAATCCCTTCACCTCCATTCTCTTCTCAGGATCTTGGGCATGCACACACACACGCCCGGCATGAGTTTAAGCCACCGGGTCCAGGACTCGAACTGTGGTCGACTACATGGGAGTCCAGTGACATAGCCATTACGCTAACTGCTGGTCCCAGTGGTGGGACTTCTTATATGTTCGGTGTGAAACTTAAGAAAACTTATTTTTTTGTAACTTGGATTAAAGACCTCTGCATCTCCCTTGAGTGGGGCAACAGGAATAATGTTTGGATTAGAGAGGAATCAGGGTACAGTATAAATCAGAGATCAGCTCATCGCAGGGGCTCCTCACAGGGGCTCCTCCATTTCCATTTCCATTTCTCCTATCTTTCTGCTCTAACCCCAACCCCAAAGGTCCATTCACCTTGTCTTCCTTCACGTCTCTGTGCAAGGTCCTTCCCCTCAGCATTGGTCCCCGCTATCTTTTATTAGGAGTCTCTGTTTTTTCTCACTTCTCTATTATTTAATAATGTGATTTTTAAAATTGTAAAGTGTAATGTAAAAAAATTAATTTACTATTTTGCGTACTTGTGCACTTGTTCAGTATACCATTTCTTCCACTAGAAAATAAGCTCCATGAGAAGCAGGATATTGGTTTTCTAGGTTGCACTGATTTTTACACTGTTCTGCACTTGGGCAATGGAAACATATCCAGGTCTGGGTGAGAGTCAAGTGATGGAACTATGCTTCCCTGGGCTCCAGGGGGATGGATTACAAAGTCAGGGTTCTTTCTATGTTGCTACTGACTAGGGGAATATCTACAATAATTCACAACTCTCCACGCCCCTCCTCCAAGGAACCTGCAATTATAAGCACTCTTGTGACTGTTTCAGGTTAAAACTATACTTGCTGTCAATTTTAGCTTGTGTTACAGTAACATTCTTAAGCAGAGCTATAATTATGCTCAGGGTATGAAAAGTTACATCAGTTTACACTGACACTTGATTGCTCAGTTCATCATTACCAAATGTCTATAAAAATGAACTAGAAGCTTGAAGCACATCTTCGACTCACTCTTCTGCTTAATTACATTTACGGAGAGAGGCAATTGGTCACATATATTATCCTTGGTTTAGAAGTTGCCATTTAACTATATTTGTCAAAAGAGTAGCACTAGCAAAAGAAAGGAAAAAAAAAAAACCCTACATTTTCATTAAATGTGTGTGTATATATATGAATATAATTATAATTGTGTACTTGTACATAAAATTTATATTTACATATGAATATATGTATTCATACAAATTAATATACTATATATTTATATAAAGTATAAATTTATACATATAAAGAACAATTTGCTTGATTCAGTAAATGAAAAAATCCAAAGTAACTACTCATGTATAACTAGATATAATTTTTCATAAATTATCCAGCCATTTCATTGTAAGTATTTCATACTTGTTATCTCATAGGTAGTTGCCATGGTTTAATGAGCTTTTTCCAACTCCTGAGAAAATAAAGTATTCGTTTCATTTTTCAAAGGAAAATTCTTATTGGAATATTAATCTACTCTCATATGTGTGCCTTCTTTTTTTTAAAGAATTAATTATATATTATTGCTATTTTTCCATTTTGACCAAAGAGAGACAGAAAGAGCTAGAGAGGGAGAGAACAAGCTGTCAGGTTCAGGACTTAAACCATGGTCAGCCATGTGGGAGTCCAGTGCCTTTAACCACCACGTCATTTGCTGGTCCTGTGTGCCTTATTTCTTAACATCCTCAGATATTTGCATACTTTTTAAAGTAAATGATACTTTTAAGGTTGAACACGTGCTTGCTATTTAGAAGATATAAAGAAACATGTTTTCCTGAAACATATTCTTACTGTCTGTTATTTATTCAATCACAACTCAACACGCCTGCAACACGACCAATACAAATGACAGTGTCCTTCAATTTTCATAATAGCCCTATTGCCATCGCTAGCTGACACCAGGGATGGGAAGCAGAGGTAGAAGGAGCCATTGTTAACACGTCTTCCCAGAGAAGGGCAGGTGTTCGGAATCCAGACGAAGATATCTAACAAGTTAGGCTTTAAGATCACTGCACATGACAACAACCAGACACAATCTCCAGACTGTCCACCCCTCAGGGCTCTGTTAGAATGGATTACTTATATGGTCTTGCCTTTGCTTGAGTAGAGAAATGCTGGGAAGACTGACAGAGAGTATCTTTAATAATTTCTTAGAAACGTTCTGGGTTTGCCTGTTTGGCCAAACAACCTAGAAATCAAGGAAAGGCTTAGAGTAATAAAATAGGACACAGAAGAGAAACCATAAAAATTCCCACCAAGCAGCCACAGCCAGCAGCTAAATTTGATCAGCTCCACCCACAAGGGCTAAATGGGGCCACTAGTATCATTAATTATGCAGGATTACCTGGGAGAGAGAATGAGTGACCACCCTTTCTCATCTGATCCCATCACTTCACTGCCTGCCTGTAAGAGTTCGGGGTGAAAAAACCTGGGACCCTAACAAAAGCTTTCAAGGACTGAAAGTTTTTCAAAGTGACTGTCCCATGAGGGTAAGAACAGGGAAGCAACACTGCCCGCTCCCACTGCTGCGCCTTGCAAAATAGGAAGGACCATTTCCCCAATATTCAAAACCACCCTTCAAAGTTCTCATTTTTTTTCCCAATCCCGCACTACATTTTCACCAAAGCATGTCCTCACTGGCGCAGTATTGGCAACCTGTTGGAATATCATCTCAGTTGTGAAATAACACTCATCATATGAACCAAAAATTAAACTAGAAGATTCACAGGACTACAAAGAATCAAGAAATGCCTCCGTACCCCCCAACACCCCCTCTGCAGCTGTTCAGCCATGTGGTGTTCTGGCACATTCTGCTAGGATGTGCTCTCATTCATATTAATTTGGTCTTTACTATGAATACAAGTATGGGTGAAATGTGTAAGTATACTGAACAACAGGAATAAACCATATAAATTCAACATTCTTTCCAATGCCTGTGAGTCTTTCTTGCAGTCAAGAAAGTCCTTTTATATGTTTATTGAAATATAAATCTACCAGAGGAGCCTAGTCCTAAATTACTGTTGCATTTCTGATGGAAAGCTGCCACATAATTTAAATTCCAACAGCTCTATGGGTCTCCATATTTCTTATGTGTGACTTGCCACCTCACAGATGGAGTGCACTGTACTATCATTTTAATAAATAGTTTTTGAGTGAAGGTCGTTTTTCCTTGTGTCCGAATTCCATTTGTTTATTTTATTTTTTCTTTCTTTTTACTGACACATCTTGAGATCTAATAAAGGGTTTTGAAAAGTCATTTTATTTCCAAGGTAGCTATCAGGTTTTAACAACCAATAAACCAAATGATCAAAAAAAATGATGTCTTCAAACCATTAGAAAGGTGAGTGAGTGGCGATTCTGGTTTGTCAGTTAGTCTGAAGGGAAAGAATATCATTGAGTCTTCTTGCTCAGTCTCCTAGTTGTGAGTAAACATTATCTTTTAGAAAATCAGTTTTCTTGGGTTTTCTCATCAATGAAGTATTTTCACCGCAACAGTAGATAATTACCTAGTATATTTGGGAAAATGGAGTCCACCTTCATGATGGAGACGGTACTTAGATACAGACTGAATCCGATTGGATTCACCACCCAAGCGATGAAGAAATGCATATCATGCGACTTTTAATCTCATATGAAACGAAAAGATTAAACTGTCAATATTACGATGAACTGCCGTGACGAGCCCTGTGATAGAACCGTACTCTTGGAACTGCTTCTAATGATATGTATGCGAGGATAGATTTTTCCTGATAATGCATGTAATTAGAGTACAGAACAAAATGTTCAGTTCAAATTCATGACATGCCCAACTAATAAAGAAAGAGAGGATAAGGCCCTTGCTATTTATTTGCATGAAAACGCTTCAATATAAAATATACTTCAGAGAAATTAGTTTTTAATCTAGGTGACTAGATGAGATTTTGACCCTGAACTATTTTTTGAGTTGACCTGTGAGAATTTATGCAGAAATAAAACTGTGATGCTTACAAACCAGGCAGGGATTTCTTTTTTTCATTAATTCCTGAATGTCTTATATAGTCAAGAGAAGCAGAAAATTGGTCTGTTTAAAAGCCCACCTTATGAGAACTTGCTTTTATGAAACATAATCAGCAAGAGCTGATAGGAATCTTAGCAGGAATTAATGAATTTTTTTTTGCAGGAATGTTTTCTTTTTAAATTTAGATACTCAAGAAGTTTTATGCATTGATTCAGCCGTGATGGTTCTCCACTGACCTGTATAAAGCAGAAATCTATGGTTGTATTCGGTTATGAATATATTTGAGAGGCTTCTTGCTACCATCATACCGGCTCGTCAAGGTGAATTATGGACCACACAATGGGTACTTGAAAGAAAGCTCTGCATCAACTCTGTGTTTATTTTTCCATGATAAAGGTTAGTGTCATATCCAGTGAATGTATGCGAGAAATTGCTGTTAAGAGGTTTTCTCCCTCATTTTTAGAAACAGTGGTCTGATAACAATGTATTGTGTAGTGGATTATGTGGCAGCAGTAATCTACACTTACGATGCAGTAGGAAACAGGAAAACACAAGAAAAAAGGCAACTATTTGATGTGCTGTTTCATCACTACCTGACACACTGGTAAGTAAGAGCAGCTGTCATCTTCCTCATGCAGATGTGAAATACGACAGTAGTCTGGCCCATGTCAGTGAAAGGTGCCAAGATCCAATTGGATGCTGAAGCCAGAGGCAGGAAAATCACTTTTACTTCCTCTCTTTTTGTCCCTTTCCCCACTTCCAAGTCAGCAATGATGTCTGTCAATTTCCCCTTGTGAAATATCTCACAAATTTGTCATTGTTATCTAGCTCCAGCCTGGTTCAGATGATCGTCTCTGATCTCCTAATCCAAAATATTTTGTTTGGTTTTTAAGGTTATATTTCTATCCCCAGTCTCCCCAACTCCTCTTCTAGAAGCATAAGAACAATCAGATGATGTTGCCCTCAGTGAAAATCTGCAATGGCCTCCCCGTTGCATTAAACTATGCAAACACGTTAGACTGAAAGCCTCCAAAATGATTCTCTGTTTCTCTGTCCAGCCTTATTTCCCATGGAGCCAACCACATCATAGCCATACTCCTTGGCCATCCTCAACTCCTTTCTGACTTCCATGATTGTTGTTCCTTCTGCCTGGATGACTCTTTGTTCTGCTGGTTTTCTCATATCTCACCTAAAATAGCCTCTTTTTTTTTTTTTTTTTTGACTGGAGTATCTATAATAATCTTGCTTGCCTCAAAAGTTACCTGTGTTGTATCTATCAACACCTGCAATTATTTTGCTTATTAGCCTTTTCCTTGGCCCATCTACCTAAGAAATGCCATTATCCCTAAGGCAGGTACCATATCTGTCTTGGTTTCGGTCACATCTATGTCTGTAAGTTCTCCATAGACATTTGCTGAATAACTACGTGGACATATTACAATACTACTTTCAAAGACAAACACTGCAGAAGGCAGAGATGAAGATGAATTCTGGGTGGGAAAACTGCCTGTCCAGATTTGTTACTATCTTCAGGAAACAAAGGTTTTCTTTTTCCCTCACCCTAACATAGATGCATGATTATATCTAATTTTCACAAGGAGAAACTGAAGGGAATAGATACATATAGCAATAATAAAACTTGCTCAAAGTGTCTTTGTGTGTGTGTGTGTGTGTGTGTGTGTGTGTGTTGCTGAGCCAGAATTCTCTCTAGAAGTAACTAACTCTTTTGGAAGCTTTTGGGCCACTTAAGTAAAAGAGATACTGGAGTTGTTAATGCAACCCAGAGTATCACATTTTTTACCAAAGAACATGGAGTCTGGTTACATCCACATGTGAGTATTCACTGTATAAAACAGGCATAATAGGCTTGCAAAAATTTTTTGAAAAGTCCTTGGCTGATATTTTTTTGAAACCTGTTATAAATCAAAGTACAACGAAAGAGCTAAATCACCTATTTCATAACAATATATTGAGAAAAAAAGATTTTGTGAATGCACATACTTTAAGTGGATAAAATATCTTATAATACCTTTCTAACTTTCAGAACCATTTTCTTATTGTTATTTGTCATTCAAAGAAAATTCATAAAGTAAAAAGTAATTAGTGAACACACAACTACTGTAATCATTAAGCTGACAGTTACCAAAATATCCATTTTATTTCATATAATTTAAAACTTAAAATCTTAAACAAATGTGAACACATTAAAGGATATAATGCAAATTTCATGTATATTTTCCAAAAAAATGATTAGTTTTGAAGAAATATATCTAACCCCAGTGGTTATGTGTATAGTCTTTTCTGCAGTCTGTTCTTCATGAATGTGTTCATAAAATATGAATGAATGGGCTAGTTCCATGCATGGAGGTTAAGGTTAAGGCAGTCAGATCCCACATGGCCACCTGTAGGCGTCAAGCTCCAGATCTGGCAGCTTGAGAAATATATTGTGTGCATCTGCATATGTGCCCGTGCCCAAAATCCCAAAAAGAGGGAGAAATGGAGGAGAAGGGGTTACAGCATAACCATTCTCATGGGGGAGGGGTGCTTTCTCCTCTCTCTCTCTCTGTGGCAAGCACACATACCCTTTAGCAAAAATAAAATAAAAGACAATAAAAGTGAATAATATTTTTTCCCGCAAACCAGGGATAAATACTATCAGATATAATTTATCCTATCTAATTAATCAGTCTAGCCATGTAGGTAGGGTCAGGTACTGGTGACCTGAGCAAATAACAATGCCCACCCAACACTGAAGGGATTCTGACCACCAAGACATGAAGTAGTCTGACCGGTCAGGCAAAGCACTGACAGGTCCTCTATGGTTAACCCACCGTAGGTCTAGGTCCCTGGGCTGAGAATAGTTACGCAGGTACACCTGTGAGGTCCATGAACTTGTAGGTCTGTGTACCTACGTGTGAGTGCACACACTCTACTACAGCTAATGTGTCGGGGAGAGTAACATAGTAATACTGGAGAATTCTGGGCTCTTCTAGAAAAGGTGAGGAGGGTATCACCAAATCTATGTTTCTAGAATCAGAAAGATCCTAATGGCTCATCCCTCTAAAGGAAAGCAGCATGGGAGTCAGTCCGTGTTTGTAGCTTAGGCAGAAACAAAATTCCACAGATATAGAGACATGAGGGAAGAGAGAAAAAGCTACAGGACCATTCAGTGAGAAAGAGAAGACCTTCTGCAGACGGGTCTCAAAGTCAATGTTCTTCAAAAGTTAGGGATGGGGGATCTCCATGTAAAAGCTAACCTACATGCGATGCTCGAGCTCCTTTGGGGAAGTAGAAAGATCAGTGTCACAAGGATTTGGCTCCCCAGCACATCCTAGGGTTGGAAAAGCATGCCATTTAAAAGAGATGGAAACTCCTGTCCAAAGGTTTTCAGCAGCTGCTAAGAAAGAGAAAGTGGGGGCCGGCAGGTGGCATGGCTGATTGCAGTTCAAGTCCCAGACCTGGCGACTTGCTTTCTTGCGTTTCCTTTCTGTCTGTCTGTCTCTGTCTGGTCAAATTTTTAAAAAAATGGTAACAAATGGAATTTAAAAGGAAATAATTATTGGGAAAAAAAGAAACGAGCCTCAAAACTACGTATGTGCACATACATGCACACTTACTCACACAGATATAAATATGTGCACTCAGGCGGCTCTAACAGAATATCATAGCCTTGGTAGCTTACTGTCTTAGTCTGCGAGTTCGCTGCCAACAGAAGTATCTGAAACTGGGTGATTCACAAGAACAGAGGTCTGTGGTTTGGAGGTCCAAAGTCCAGGGGCCCCCTTCTGGTGAGGCTGTAGCATGGCACTTGGCAGGCTCTTGTGCAGAACAGCTGTCCATGTTTCTTCCATCTCTGCCCCTTCCCCTTTTGGTAACCCCGCCAGAGCCCAATCATAGGGGCCCTGCCCTAATGACTCTTCATACCCAAAGGTCTCACCCTGGGATACCATGAAGTTTTCATTTAAGACCTTTACAACACACCCAAATCCCAATGTATGAGTTTTGGAGGGATCTCCAAATCACACCACTTACAAAAGATAGAAATTCATTTCTCACCATGCTGGAGGCTGGGAAGTCCAAGGTCAAGGTGTCAGCAGACAGCAGATTCAGTGTCTGTGGAGGGCTCACTCCCTAGACAGCTGTCTTTCTGCTATAACCTCACACAGGGGGTAGAGCAAGGGGTCTCTCTGGAGTCTCCTTTATAAGAACACTAGCCTCACTCATGAGAGCTCCATTATCTCTATTCATGACTCACTTGGCAAAAGCAACACTTCCTAATACCACCACTTTGGGGCTTCGGATTTCAGCATGTGATTTGGGAGCAGACATGAACATTCAGACCATGGCATACACACATTTGCACACACCCACAGAGTTGATGCACATATACATGTATACACACGTGCACATGTGTGTACACATACCTTGATGTATCCACACAAGCACACATGCGGCACATATCCATTCACACATTTGCTCTTTACCAAACTGGATGTAGTATATATTTTTCTATGTGAAAATGCGTCATGACTTTCCCAACAACCCAATAGTTTGCATTGCTGGGGTATATGGTTTCAGGCATTCTCATCCAACCATTTTGTTACCTTTATAAAATTCCTCATCCAAGAACCTCTGGAGGAATTGTTTCAGATCAGTGGCAACCAAAGAATGGCCCACCAATTGGTTCAGTTCTTATGCCCAATTTATTTGGTTGGCAGAGTATTTAAGATGCTCTGAATCGGTTGCTAACATTTATATAACAGGAGGTTTTATATAAAAATCCAAGCTTCCATTTTTCTTTTGAAAAAGTAAGAAATGATGATGGCACTGGACCCACGGTCCTGTGAGGGTGACAACTGGCCAGAGCTGAGGGTGCTGCCCCTGCAGGCTCTCATGAGGGCAGAGTCCCTTGCATGGTGATGTGCCTGTGCATCGCCTGGGGAATCTTGTTGAAATGCAGGTCCCAGCTCGGTAGTCTGAGATGAGACCTGAGCTTCTGCATTTCTAACCCCAAACACTTCTTTGGCCACTCTAGGGACCACATGTGGAAGGTCTAGTCTGTCACGATCTCTCTCTATTAAAATTGCCATGTTAAGCCAAGAAAAAAAAAATACAAGATGCCTATTTACACTGGCATTTCAAAAATGTGGACTTTTTTTTTTCCAGTTCAAGTATGTCCCATGCAAAATTTGAGACATACTTATATCAAGAAATGTGTTGTTTCTCCAAAATTCAAATGTAACTGGGCATCCTGTGTTTTTACTGACAACCCTATCTCTATACCTAATTGGTTTTCAAATCTCAATCCGATTCACTGGTCCCTACAGGAATCTGGATGGAGCGGATACTGAGACACAGATTCAGGAGCATGTGATTGAGGGTGGTGGCTCTGAGGACAAAGGAAGCCAGGGAAAGGGACTAAGCAAAGATGGTTTCAGCTGAAACCTGGCTGTAGCCTGATCCCAAGAGGAGCTCTGGTGCACAAAACTGTACCACAGAATTGGTTCTACTTTGAGACAGAGGGGTTGGCTTTTTGCTCTCTATGTTAGGTATTTGCTGTGGGCAGCTCCCAAAGCTGGAAATAACCTTCTAAGTGAGACTAATCTTCTTTGCTGAGAATCCTCTGGTGAAGAAGGTAAATGTCAGCTACTACCAATAACACCCATATCAGCTTGGGGGGGTGGAGAGAAGCTTCCTAGTGAAGGAGATGTCGACATCAACAGCTTTCACGATAGAGAGCCTAAGTCTAATGATTCATTTGGACTATGCAGACCACCCCCCTACCCCCCACCCCCCAAGCAATATTCACTCATGGTTTCGGTGTCTCACAAAGCCATCATTGCTCACTGAACTCTGTCTTGGAAAGACTTATTCCATTTGGATGTATTGCCTGCCACAAGCACAGGCATAGCAGTACCCCACATTGTACGTCTTTTAATAATTCACACATGACCTTTATCTACAATTCAATCCAATAAAATCCAGCAAGCAGTTACTGAGCACATACGAGGGGACAATCATGAGGATGTACTACTTGATCCTCTCAAGCGCTCTGTGGGCATGAGGACGCTTGGTATCCTTAGCTTCATGCATAGCAGATTAGAGAACATAAACTGTACCAGATACAACTTTTTAAAATAGAATCGAGAGCCACATAGAGGTTAACTTACTTTCCCAAAGTCACAAAAGTGAAATGTAAACAAACCAGAACTCAGAAACATGTTTTCTGATGCTTTCTGTTTCTGAATAAGTATTCAAACCGAAGTATTCATAAGTTGGCATTTATAAATAATAAACACACATGGTCTTGAAAAGAGAAAAGAAAGTCATCTGGCAAACTTCTTTCTTTCTTTATTTTTTCTGGCAAACTTTCTTTAAAACTTTAAATTTTGAAATACTTGTGGATCTACAGGAAGTTGCAAAAATACTACGGAAGATCCTTTCACCATTTTCCCCAACGGTTACATGGTTACAGCTTACATAACTGCAGTATAAGAGGGAAATGAGAAAACTGACATGGATAAAATGTACGTGTACAGTCCTGCCATTTTACCACATGAGTACATTTGTGTATCTGCTGCCATAACCAAGATTGGAACTATCCCATCTTCACTGAGATCACCCTTATCCTAACCCTTTACAGTCACATGAAGCCACCATACACCATCCCTAATGCCTGGGAAATACTAATCCATTTTCCATGTTTATAATTTTTCATCTTTAGAATCTTATATAAATAAAGTCATGCAAGATGTAAGTTATAAGTAAGGCCTTTGTTACTCATCATAATGACCTTGAGTTTTTTTGTTTGTTTTGTTTTGAGAGAGATTTTTGCTATAGGGCGCATGTACTCATTGGAGAGACAGAAAGCGAGAAATCACCCCCTCCCCCCAAGAGGGATTGCCATGCTGCAGTACCTTTTCCTCCATTCTCCTCTCAGGATCTTGGGTATGTACAAACACGCACCTCGCATGAAGTTTAAACCACTGGGTCCAGGACTCAAACCACGGTCAATTACATGGGAGTCCAGCAAAGTAACCATTGCACTATTTGCTGGTCCCAGACCTTGAATTTTACCCAAGGTGTACATGGATCAATAAATAGTTCATTCCTTTTCATAGTTGAGTGCTATTCTAGTATATGAATGTGCAACACTTTTTCTAAATACCCTGTTTAACTGGGGATATTTTGTTTCATTGATAATATGTGTTGTTTTCAATTTAATTAGTTTCTTTTTTTTGAGAGAAAGATTTTTGCTATAGGGCATGTGAACTCCCTGGAGAGACAGAAACAGACAGACAGAAAGTGAGAAATCACACCCTGGGGGGATGGCCACATCACAATTCCTTCTCCTCCATTCTCCTCTTAGAATTTTGGGCGTGCACACACAGCACCTGGTATGTGTTTCAAGCCACCAAGTCTGGGACTCTAACTACAGCTGTCCATGTGGGATTCCAGCTCCTTAATCACTATGCCAATTAATTAAATTGACTTACACTTATATTCTTCCTTCTGTTTGCTTCGGGTTTCATTTGCCTTTATTTTTCTAGGTTTTTAAAATGGTGGCCTATTGACTTGAAGCTTTTCTTTTCTTTCTCAAGATAAATTCATTAGAAGTATGCTGTTTATTTTCCTTTTCTCTTTCTATTATTCAATTCTATTTTGAGAACATATTTGTATGATTTAAATTCTTTTAATTTTGTTAAGGCATGTTTTACGGCCTAGATTATGGCCAATGTTCATAAGTGTTCTGTGAGTGCTTGAAAAGAATGCGTTTTCGCTATAACTAGGAGGAGTGCTCCATATGTGTGGATTAGACTCTGTGGGTTGATGGTGTTGATTATATATCCTTGCTGAGTTTTCTGTACATTGTTCTATCAGATGTTGAGGAAGAAGTCATGAAGTTTCAACCATAATTGTGGGTTTGTCTATTTCATCTTCCAGTTCTATCAGTTTTTGTTTCATGTTATTTTGTGGCTGTGTCTTGGGTAAATACATATTGTTTCATGTGTTTTGTGGTTGCATTTTTGGTGAATACACGGATCACCACTTCTATCATAATTAATCTCCCTCACTGTGGTAATTTTCTTTGGTTCCAAGTTTATTTTTACCTGACAGTAACTTAACCACTCCTAGTTTCTTTTTTGTTTCTTAAACTTTTTAAATAATAGATTGATTGATATATAATTCATATACCATAAAATTCACCCTTTAAAAGTCTACAGGCATATCTCAGAGATACTATAGATCTAGCTCTAACCTACTGCAATGAAATAAATACTGTGATGAAGGAAGTCATACAGTTTTTTTTTATTTCCCCAGTGCATATGAAAGTTATGAATACACTATACTGTAATCTATTGTGTGCAGTAGCATTGTGTCTGAAAAAGTAACATATACAATCAGAAATTCTTCACTGAGCTTAGCCATTTCTACTTTTGTTTTAAAGTGAGAGACGGATGACTCTTCCTTTCACTTGAACGTGTAGAGGCCGCTGCAGGATTGTTAACTGGCCTAACTTCAATATCTCTGTGTCTCAGGGAATAGGGAGGCCCAAGAAGAGGGGAGATATGGGGGACTGGCTGGTTGCTGGAGCAGGCAGAAGACATATGTCAATTATTAATTAAGGTTGCCTTCTCATATGGGTGCAGTTTCTGGTACCCCGAAACAATTACAATAGTAACACCAAAGATCATTGGTCACAGATTACCATAATAGACACAATAATAATGAAAAACTTTGAAATATTTTGAGAATTACCAAATTGTGACACAGAGACACAAAATGAACACATGCTGGGACCAGCAGATAGGGTAATGCTTACATCACTGGACTCCCACATAATCAACCGTGGTTCGAGTCCTGGATCCAGCAGCTTAAACTCATGCCAGGCACATATGCATTTGTACCCAAGATCCTGAGAGGAGAATGGAGAAGAAAGGACTGCGGCATGGCCATCCCCCCAGGAGGGGTGGTGACTTCTCAATTCTGTGTGCCTCTGTCTTTCTCTGTCTTTCCAGTGAGTGCACACACGCTATAGCAAAAAAAAAAAAAAAAAAAGATGAAACAAAACAAAATGAGCATAGATTGTTAGAAAAATGCTGCTGACAGACTCAGCTGAAACTTCTAATTTGTAAAAAATGCATTAGCTATACAAACACAATAAAATGAAGCATAGTAAGGTGAGGTAAAGTGAAGTATACCTGAACAATTCAGTGGCCTGTAGTGTAATCATGGACCTGCACAACCATCACCACTAACTTTGCAACATTTTTCTCACCAGAAAGAAACCCTGAAATATGCAGTCACTCCCCTTGCCTCCCTCCATCCAGCCTCTGGCAATTACTAACCTGACTATGGATTTGGTTACTCCCAGCATTTCATGCAATGAAATCATACGCTATATGGTCTTTTGTGACTGGCTTCTTTCATTTAGTGAAATGTGTTTGAGGTTTACCATCTTGGAGCATGCATTGGTAAGTCATTCCTCTTTATGGCTGAATAACGGTCCATTGTATGAATAAACCACATTTTAATTGTCTATTCATCAGTTGTGACACATTTGTGTTGTTTTCACCTTTTGGCATTAATGAGGAATGTTACTCCGAACATGAACGTACAAGTTTTAGCGTGAACATGTTTTCATTCCGCTTGAGTCTCTACCTTGGAATGGAACTGCTAGGTAAAACAATAACTCAGCGTTTAACCTCTGGAGAAACTGCCAAACTGTTGGCTTCACCACTTTACAATCTCACCAACAATATATGAAACTTCTAGCATTATTTGATATGATCCAGGTATAAATTCAAGCAGTTGAGTTAGATGCTATGCTGAGAGAAAGTTAGAGTTAAGAATTCAAATTCTTTTTCTTTAGAGAGATTTTTATCATAAGGTATGTGTGATCCCAGTGACAAAAAAGAGATAGAGAAATAGAAAGCGAGAAATCACCACCCCAGAGGGAAATGGCCATGCCACAATTCCTTCTCTTCTAGGGATTTTGGGCATGCACACACATGCACCTGGTGTGAATTTGAAGTCGCCAGGCCCAGGACTCAAACCATGGTTGCCCCATGTGGGAGTCCAGCCACGTAAACATTCTACCATCTGCTGGTCCCCAAAATTCAAATTCTTGAATCTTATAAAATACTCAGAGTAAAATTACCAATTAAAATAAGATGGGCCAGTAGGTGGTGTGGTGATTGAGGTGTTGGACCCCCATATGGCTGACTGCAATTCCAGTCCTTGACCTGGCTGCTTGCTATCTCACTTTCTCTCTCTCTCTCTCTCTCTGGTGAGTGCATGTGCCCTATAGCAAATTTAATAATAATAATTAAAATTAAATAAATAACTATTAAAAAAGTAAGTAAGTGGGAAGTCATAATTTGCACAAAATTAATACAAAGGAAATACTGCTGATGGCTTTTAGCTAGTGTTCCTGTAACCAAATTACGGTGTAACCTGGGTCGGTGTCTCAGGTTTTATTTCTAGAAAATTTTCTTGGGAAGTCAAGCATGAATGTCAGACAAAAACTACCAAATAACTTTTCAGATCTTCCAGTTTCTCTTTACTTCCACTGTGGCTTCTGGCACCTAATGCCTATCTTATATTAACCTAATAATACAGACAAGGCTGAAAAAGTAGGTGAAGGAAATAGTAGGTGACTACTTTTATAATCTTGCTTTCTCACAAATTTCAGTGGAGTAAATGAGAGCATGTATTCTCCAGCATTAGCACTGTAATGCTATTTAAAACAAATTTTTTTTTGGAGAGGTTTTTGCTATAGGGTGCGTGCGCTCACCAGAAAGACAGAGAGAGACAGGGAGATAGAAAACGAGAAATCACCCTCCGGGGGGATGGCCACGCCGCAATCCCCTCTCCTCTATTCTCCTCTCAGGATCCTGGGCACACATGCACACGTGCCCGGCATGAGTTTAAGCCACCAGGTCTGGGACTCGAACCGCGGTTGACCACATGGGAGTCCAGAGACATAGCCATTATGCCAACTGCTGGTCCCAACTATTTAAAAAATCTTTAAAGAGAAATTTTTGCTATAGGGTATGTACACTCTCCAGACAGACAGAGAGACAGAAAGAGAGAAATTACCCCCCAGGGGTGTGGCCGTGCCACAATCTCTTCTCCTCCAGTCTCCTCTTGGGATCTTGGGATCTTGGGCATGCATGCACATGTGTCCAGCATGAGTTTTAAGTCACCATATCCAGCACTTGAACCTGGTCAACTACATGGAAGTTCAGTGACGTAACCATTCGCCATCTGTTGATTCCTGTAATGTTATTTTCATTCCCCTAATACATATAGTGCATTATTGGGAGATTCTTTTTTATTTTCAGCTTCCTTGAGCTTCAAGTATACAGTCAATTTGGAAGAGCAGAACTGCATCTTTAGTATTCACATGGTATATCATCTACAATTTACTAGCCTTGAGACATAGGAAGCATCTCAAATCTGGTGACCCCTGCCTAATATCAATGCCAGTACATTCCCATGGGATGCTATAGAGGTGGACACAGAGCACACGGGAGATGAGAAAACAAGATGGATTGGTGATTACTAAGAAAGGCAATAGGTTATAGAGGTTCCATCTTCCTATAAGAAGAGCAGAAGCCAACAGACTTCAGGAGATAATGCGCCCCAGAGCAGAAAAGGGGAAGGGCAATGGGGAGAAACAACAGTCCAGAGCACTGGTGTTAACAAAAATGCAACCTCCAGAGATGGAGTCGGGGATGCCATTCATTTCCATCTGTCTCCACTCTGACAAGGGAGAGGGAGCAGAAAACAAGAGAATCTTTTAAAAGAGTGTGAACAAGCTATTGAGAAAATGCACTTTCCTCAAAAGTACTGATTTGGAGGCAATTTTGTCCTTTATTGAGGAGGACATAAAAACTATTAACATCTTTTAGTAGATAAGAGACCATACGGTGGCATATCAAATCAGCTTTGCTGGTAATTAACTCAGGTTAAAAATTTTCATTTCTGGTGCTAGATTTTTCTCATTACAGTAACTGTCTTAAGTAAGAAAAGACAGATGGTACTTCACTCTTATTTTCACTTATTCTAGTTTTTTATTCTGTTTAACTTGCCTCTTTATTGGTGGATAAAGTATACTACTGTATGTTTCTATATTGAAAGTTATACATATTTTTAATGCGATTTGGCAGTGGAAAGTACTGAAGGCTTTATGGTTTCCCATGAGTTGGTGGTTCTTCTATTAAATGATGGCTTAAGATTTTGGGGAAAAAAAAACTCCTATCCGAAGCTTTCTCTGACATTGAAATGTGAATAAGAGTTGATAGAGACTAGCAGGTGGTGAGGTGGTTAAGGCGCTGGACTCCCAATGGCGGACTACAATTTGAGTCTCTGAACCTGGTGGCTTACTTTCTCACTCGCCCTCTCTCTGTCTCTATCTCTCTCTGGTCAAATTAAAGAATAACAATAAGTTAAAAATTAAGTAAATAGTTATTTTTTAAAAATAAGAGTCAATATGACAGGTTTTTTTTTTTTTTTTGGGGAGGTTTCTGCCATAGGGCGTGTGGGCTCACTGGACAGACAGAGAGAGACAGAGAGACAGAAAGCAAGAAATCATCCCCAGAGGGGATGACCATGCTGCAATCCCTTCTCCTCCATTCTCCTCTCGGGATCTTGGGCATGCACGTACACGCGCCCAGCGTGAGTTTTAAGCCACCAGGTCCGGGACTCGAACCGCGGTCGACTACATGGGATCCAGCGACATAGCCATTATGCTAACTGCTGGTCCCAATATGACAGTTTTGACGATAGCTCTTAATTTTTTTTTTTTTACCTTCTCACTCATCTTCAGTGGGTATTCTATGGATTATTAAATTTCAGTTCAAAAATACTGACTCATAAGCATCTTACCCAAAGTGTAATCGAACTTCTAATCTCAGAAGAGAAAACCTATTCACTTACCAAATGAAAGTTTATGTCAAGTGGCTGACACCAAATGGTTTGGGATTGTGTTTTTTATCTTGAAGGGACCCCTGAGACTGCTATACTCAACATGAAAAATAAATACTTACTTGGAAAGATTTCTTTTCACGTAGAAAACATCAGTCTCAGGGATAATAATAAGTATGATCTTTGAATATAGCAGGTCATATTTGACAAGCTTATGGAAAAGATGTCTATTGGAAATAATGAAAATATTAAAAATACTTTCAGGCCAGATGCTAGCACGGAGGTTAAGGCAGCTGGATCCCACACGTCTGACTGCATAGCTTGCGTTCTAGACCTGATAGCTTGAAAAATACACCAGGTGCACATGCGTGTGCCCCAGATCCCAAAAAGAGGGAGAGATGGAGGAGTGGGGATTGTGATATAACCATTCCATATGGGGGAGTGGGGGGAGGGCTTTTTCACTTTCCCTCTCTCTCCTATCCCACCTCCAGTAAGCACATGCAGCATCTGGAAAATTTTTAAAAATCATCATTGCTCTTTGGTATGTGAAATTAATTTATAAACATGAAGTTAACATAGGTAGGTAACCCTGGGTAGAACTCCCCAGGTTAAAAATGTACAGGGACATTAACCCCTTCATTCCTAAGTGTGACCTGTTAGGAGCCCCCAGACCAAAAGTAGCCTGTGGTATCTTCTTCTTGTATTTTATGTTTGTGTTGACATGAAAATATCTAGAAAGCACTAGCCCTATCTGTAATTATTACATCAAGAAAGATACATGAACTACATATTTGGGAAGTTTGACCAGGACATTAAAGTCCTCTTTGAAGACAGTGTGGAATGGGGCAGGAGAAGGGAAGAGTATAGAGAAGGATAGCAAGAGAACAAATAGAGAGGCATGACATTAGGGGGGGACACAGAAATGGTTTATTACCTGTTGACAACAAGTATAATATTCTCAACTGGATTGGTCTGAGAAGTATTTCATATTGGGTAAATTCTTTGTATAAGCAAAATGATACATAGTGATTGAATGTTTAAAAAAATAATGAGAATAATAATAATCTGAAAAAAAATGATGAAAAGCTATTTGATGATGATGATGTGGATAGTAATGTCTTTGTCTTGACTGATATGCAAGGTATTACTTCTGGAAAAAGAAATGCAATACACTGTAAAGATATATGTTTATATTCAATGTAATATAAACAAGATTATGATAAAAAAAAAAGAAAGAAGCCAAAAAAATTGAAAAAAAAAAAGTCCTCTTTGTAATGACATTTCTTTTGAAGAGAAAAATATATCTTCCCCTCAAAATGTGCTCCCATGTTTGCCCAGACAGAATCCATCTCCAGCTTAAAGGTATAATTTCCCATGGAGAATGGAATGAAGGCTTATAAATAATTCCTTAAAATGACCAGTGCAGCCAGGATGTCTTCCATTTGGTGATGATCTAATTACTATGCAGACTAAGTCTAGAGCCTGAATACCAAAGAGAATGTTTGGAAAAAATACACCTGTGTTACATGGTGCTATGATATCATATAATTCTTCACTTGGAGAACAGTCCCTGTGACAGATCACTTTCCAAGGGAAGGAACTCAGAAGACAGCAGAAAACCCAGGCCTGGATGAAAGGCATGTGACATCAGTAGCTTTGATATGTTTTCCCATTCTAAGTCATGGTAGATTAGGGGACAATAAAACATAGCTTATGGAAATATAATGCCAAAGGAGGCCTGAGATCCAAACCTCTCTTGAGAAAACTGTGGTTTGGAGTGGCAAGGATGTGCTAATTCTAACAGAGTGTTTACTGGATTGAGCAGAGCCTGCATTTGCCCCTTCTCAGGAGAGTGCTCAAAAATCTATGCAGTCGGGACCAGCAGTTAGCGTAATGGCTATGTCACTGGACTCCCATGTAGTTGACCGTGGTTCGTGTCCCAGACCAGTGGCTTAAAAGTCACTCCGGGCATGTGTGCATGCGTGCCCAAGATCCCGAGAGGAGAATGGAGGAGAAGGAATTGTGGCGTGGCCATCCCCCCTGGGGGGTGATTTCTCGTTTTCTGTCTCTCTGTCCCTCTCTGTTCTGTCTGGTGTGTGCACGTGCCCTATAGCAAAAAAATAAAAATAAAAATAAATCTATGCAGTGTTTCCAAAGCAGAGTATGACATACTGGTCTTCACATAGTCTTGTTTGTTCCACTGCATAACTGTACCCAAATTCCCCTTCATCATCACTTGCTATACATAGCTTATTTTTTGGGGGGTGGGGGAGAGATTTTTGTTATAAGGCATATGTGCTTTCCAGAAAGACAAAGTGAGAAATCACTCCCCGGGGGTATGTCCACACTACAATCTTTTCTCCATTCTCCTCTCAGGATTTGGGCATGCATGCACATGCACCCAGAATGAGTTTAAGCCACCAGGTCTGGAACTCAAACTGCAGTGGACTACGTGGGAGTCCACCGATGTAACCATTATGCCATCTGCTGGTCCCTATACATAGCCTTTTAGTAACCGGATTCTAATGAGAACAAGGCTGAAATGACTGATAAATTTCATGGAAATACAAATATGTTTTCTCCTGGTGCAACTTATCTCCTATCAGTTTTGTGTCCATGAATAAATTACTTGCCAAGAAAATAAGGCTATTCAGACTTTGCCAAAGTGACCCCAAGTAGAGGACACCACTGCACAGTGACTGGGGAGCACATGAGAGGCCTGGTTTTGGTTCCCAGCCCAGCCTAAACATGCCAGGTGTGGTGGTGCATGTCTGTGTTCCTATGTAAGTACCTGGGAGACTGGGGCAGAAGGATCAGAAATGGTAAGACCCTGTCAAATATACCTCTCTCTCTCCCATACCCTTGCTCCTCTCTCCCTCTTTCTTTCTGCCTCCTGAGTACACCCTCTCTTAACTGAAAAAAAAAAAAAAAGAATAAAATGAAAATGCTATTCATTTTAATTAATGTGTTTTCTGTAAGTAATCATTAAAACGGCTAGATGAGCCACTGTTTACAAATGCCTATTTTTAGAAGGAGTGTTTGACTGCTTCATAGATCTTGTCCTCTGCCTAAATAGACTTTTAAAATATTTTGATTTATTATGATTTAGTACAAGCTAGGGTGGACCATTAATTGATTATAAATACATTTGAATTAAATCCAGACACTAATAAACAGTATTGGAAAAAATGCCTTGGCACTACATGTTCAACAGAGATCTGTGCCTTGGATGTAAAACTTCACTTTCTTTGAAGGTGTCTGGCAGCAGTAGTCAAAGCAGGCAGCCCCCAAGGTTGAATTTAGCTTACATGATATTTTCTTGGGAGTTGCATAGTATTTTTTTTTTAAAAAAACTGGAGTTAGTGACCAACATTTGAAAGTCAGGATATTCTTACACAAGATTCAGGACATGATTTCAGTTTTTAAAAGGGCATTTCCTGGCAATGCTGAGTCTGTAATCTCCAGGCACTCTGTAGACAACCCCTTTAAGCAGGCACGAGCACTCTAGTGTGTCAAGTTTCCCACTCAGTCCAATTTGCTCATTCACTGAGATGTTCATTGAATAAATACTTCCTGAATACATACAATGTGCAGAGACACTGTGCTACATTGTGCCCTCCTTAAACTTATGGGAAATGGACAACAAACGATTCCACAAAACTGCCAATTTAGAAGAGCAGTGTGGAGAAATAAAGGGATCCATGAGAGCTTTTGACAATGTGTCCTGAGCCATTCTGGGCTTGAAGGAGGAATAGACA
>NW_006160205.1:3284701-3289599 GCF_000334495.1 Tupaia belangeri chinensis | reverse complement strand
ACAGAAGCCCAGCTCCAAGCTGGAATATGAAAGACCAGGGTGAGGGGAGGTGGTTTACTAGGCACAGTGTGTTCTAGGGAGAGGAAACAGGAGAACAGGAACTGAAGAAACTACAGATTGTTTAAGGACCCAAGATAAGTGCAATATGTCCAGGCAAAGAATGAGGTACCTGGCATGGGGGATAGGGCAGATGTACACGTATCAGACCACCTCCCCGTGGATCTTGTTAAATCAGTTGTTTTTGTCTTTAAAGCAGTGGATGAACATAGAAGAATTTTTCAACAACTATCAGGAGACAAATGGTGATTTTAAAAATAACATTCTGGGGGCTGATAGATGGCATGGTGGTTAAGGTTCTCGATTGTCCCACATAGCCACCACAGTTCAAGTCCCAGACCTGGTGGCTTGCTTTCTCTCTCTCTCTCTCTCTCTCTCTCTCTCTGTGTGTGTCTTTGATGAGCATGTATGCCCTGCAGCAACTTATAAAATAATAATAATAATGATAATAAATAATTCTTTTAGAAAAATAACATTCTTCCTATTGTGTGGAAAAGGGTTTGTAGGAGACCAGAAGTTGAGGATGATGCAAAATAGAGAGCCCTACAGAAAAAGATTCAAAAACTTGAAATGAATTTTAAAACTTTAATGACAGTGGAAATGGCATGAGGCCCTAAAGGGTGACCTTTGCTTGCTGCTCCCGATCTCTTCTAGCAAGTTCTGTGTACAGGAGGCCAAGCTACATGGACTGGCTCCACAAGTCCCCTTGCCTGCAGCCTTCCACCATGTTCAGCCGATGGGTACAACAGGAGATGAGAGAGGACCGGAGAGGGGGTCGGGGCTGGGTTGTCAGTGCTCCTTACATTTGCCAGGAGCACCACTCTTATCAGACTGCAGCTCTCACCAGCTTCCCTAACCTTTCCAAGTCTTCTTGCTCTTCCAGCCAAGAGGCAGTGAAGGCTTCCCACTGCTCCAGCCAGACACCAGATTTCATTACTCATTGTTAGTTTTTCTTAACTCTGCCCAATGTTTCTCAATAGTCCCTTCATTAAACTATCCTTGGTTATCCGCATTTGAGTGTGCCACTTGCTTTCTGTAAGATTTCTTGGCGTTAACCCAAGTTATGACCACTAGTTGGAAACAAATCCAGATCAGTGCTTTTCAAAACTCCTAACCTATTACCTTTAAAGCTTAAGAGGCAAAATAAAAGATAATAATATCACGACAAGAAATCCAAAAAAGTATTAGAAGCATTACCTTGCCTACTGTCACTCTTAAAACAAGATCAAGAAAGCTTCAAGAATAAATAAGTGTACGGATGAGATTTAGGAAGGGATGCTGTAGTAGATGCTACTTTGCAGTGGATACTTGTGTCAGGACTGATGCCTCAGCACTCACTCCCAGTTGCTGGGAATATTGATGGCTGATGAGTCTCAGCTAAGGTACATCCTTGGTCAAAAAGAAGCAGCATGCCATGGCTGCTTACTGAGGGTGTGTAAAGGCCCATGTAAGCCAACTTGGATGGCCATCCCAGGTCTAGGCAGAGAATCCATTACAAATGCAATGCCATGGAGCTGGCAGATGGCATGATGATTAGGGCACTGGACTCCCACATGGCCAGCTGCCATTTGCGTCCCAGACCTGGCAGCTAACTTTCTCACTTTTCCTCTCTCTCTGGTTAAATTTTTAAAAATTAAAATAATATTAAATAAAATTAATAATTCAAGAAAAATGTAATGCCCTCTATCTGTCAATCCTGCTTCATTCTACCCTCACTGATGTTGATCTCAAGGACACTAAACATCCCGCCTCCTAACCTCTATGTCAGAGTCTTCTTCCTAAGGAATCTGACTTACAACAGGTCAGTTTTCTAAAAGATATATATATATGTATCTCAAATGTTGAAATTTCAAACTAAGAGATAATAAAAAAAATTATTAAAAGTTTATAGAATGTTGATTCTCTCAATAGATTTCTTTTTCCCTTTCCTTTCCTCTCCTCTCCTCTCCTCTCCTCTCCTCTCCTCTCCTCTCCTCTCCTTTCCTCTCCTTTCTTTTCTTGCCAGAAGGTATGTGCACTCACCAGAGAAAGAAGGAGAGTGGGAGAGGGAGAAGGCACGCCCCCGTGAGGCGTGGTCACACTACAGTCCCTACTTCTCTATTTCTCCATCCTTTTGGAATTTGGGCACACTTGCACATAGACTCGGCATGTTTTTCAAGCTGCTGGGACCAGCATTTGAACCATGGTTGGGCCATGTGGGTTTTGATCCCCTAACTAGTTTTGGAGTCAGCCTCTCTTGATATGGATTTTTACATTAGAAACTAGATAATTGTCAACTTGTCTTTCTATGTATGTTATTGACACACAAATTCCTTTGTTAAATGTACAATATTCTTCTGGTTTTAGGAAGTGGCACCTTCTTAAGGCTGATTTAGATGAATGACCTTTGGGGAAATGTATCTAATGAAAATCTAACTACCATAGTAGGCTTTGGAAAGGAGCAAAGGTTGATGTACATTTCTCCTCAGAAATTCATAAATTTAGCAACTGTTGATGCAGTTCTTACTATCTATCAGTTCTGGAGGGGAATGCTCTATGAACATTATCTCACATCATCCACTCAAAGAACTATTTGCAGTAGGTGATTTTATTATCCCTACACATGTAACAGAAGAGCCTCGAACCATAAGTATGACAATGGGTGTTCAAGTCACTGAATATTTTGGGCATAATCTTTCTCTGCTTAAGGGGGTCCAAGGATTACCTACAGAGGGGTAGTGGGGACTAATCGAGTTGCAAAAGGGCCGTGGGAACACTTTCAAGCTAAATTGTCATGCAGCTGTTAGGAATGATACTCAATATAGTGTGTGGGTGTGCGGGTTTGAGAGAGAGAGAATTGGTTATCAACAGATTGGCAAATTGACATCTTCACTTTTTCATTTTATTCATCAGCAACAGTGATACACAAATTAACATTTCTATTTCTAGTCATTCTGATAGGAAAAAAATGAGATGTGGAATCAGAAAAAGAGTTGAAAGGCATTTTATAATAGAAAATCTGCTATTTTTCTACTGCACCTCTTTCCTTTAAAAAGGGGGAGGGAATAGTATTGCTGATCATTATCATTACTCAAAGTAGAAGGGATCATTCTATTTCTATGAAGTGAATCAGTCCCTCTGCCCACTGACAGTTAAACATATGTGTGCTTAACATTCCACTTATCTTCTTACAAAGTTACCTCAGTGGGACCAGCAGATGGCATAATGGTTATGTTGTTGGACTCCTATGTAGTCAACCATGGTTTGAGTCCCAGACTCAGTGGCTTAAATTGACACTGGGCATGTGTGTGTGCATGCCCAAAACCTCAAGAAGAGAAGGAAGGAGAAGAGCTTGTGGTGTAGCCATTCCCCTAGGTGGTGATTTCTCACTTTCTGTCTCTCCTGCAAGTGCATGCACCTGTAGCAAAAAATCTCTCAAAAGAGAGAGAGAGAAAGAGAAAAAAAGAGAAGAGTTACTTTGGGACAGCATCAGTGGGGGCAGATGGTAGGATGCTGATGTATGATTCCTGAGACCACATAAGAAGGCTCCTGGTTTATATTCTGGGTTTGATGAATATGTTGTGCCACTGAAGAGGGCAGGTGAGTGTTCGTGACTCTAGGTGGTTGCTGAGCTAGAGGGGCATTGCAGCATGAAGACCTATCAAAGTCTTCTATCTCTATGTCTCAGAGATAAATAAATAAACTTAAAAAAAAAAAAGTCACCTGAACAGAAGTCTTTTGAGTCTCACCAGTTCTCTTTAGAATGATAAAACACCAGTCACAAAGTCATATGGAGCTACCAAAATACATGTCATGGTGATTGGTGGGACTCATGTCTGAGTTCTGCAAACACTACAATGAGTTTCATTTCTATCATCTGGAGTGTTGGTTCACTGGGAAACATTCATAACTAAAGCTGTTGTCCACATGCAGGCTGCGGAAGAGGAATGGGAAATATGCTGAAAACCTACCCACATAAATTTAACTTAATATTACTAACTTGGGTGGATAGATCATTGTTCATAGGCCTGAGTGAGTACAACCAGTGCCTTAGAACTTGAATTATAGGGAGAGGAACATTGGTTCATATGACAGGCTTCAAACACAAATGCAACATATTCTATAGATTCTGTTCTTATATAAAAAGAGGTGTTTTGTTTTGTTTTGTTTTGAGAGCCTTGGAAAATGTATTGCACAGAACAGTGACCTTTTGTAAAGTCTGTACTTCATATAATAGCAAGAATAATAAAATTTCAAGGAAAACCTCTCAGGTACCTTGGGGCATGTTTAAAAGTTTGGGCATAGAGAGCTCCAAAGTTTCGTTTTTAGTTAGAAAATGGGGGAACAGGGAGCCGGTAGGTGATGTGGTGGTTAAGGGTGCTGGACTCCCACATGGTCAACCATGGTTCGAGTCCTGGACCTGGTGGGTTGCTTTCTATTTTCCCTCTCTTTCTTTGTCTCTATCCCTCTCTAGTCAAATTAAAACAAAAAATAAAAGTTAAAAAAAATAAAATAATTCTTGAAAAAAAAAAAAAAGAAAGGAAACAGAGGAACAGTACTCTAGTAGTCTGGGAGTGGCCTAAATCTTCCTTTAATTCATTTGTTTATTCTAAATACAGACTTTGAGAATCACTATATTCCAGGTTCTGTATACAAATTGAATATAAAATAAGCATAAAGCATGATAATTTTTTCTTCTCAAAACAGTCATAGATTTAGGAATGGGAAGTTAAGGCAGGTGTTCCTCTTTCTCTTTTTTGAACAATAGGTATTTCTGCACTCTTAACTATATTCATCAGGATGGTTTCTCATGACAATGGGAGAATGGAAAGGAAACTGGGAAGGATGGGGCAAAAGGGAAA
>NW_006160205.1:3268841-3284670 GCF_000334495.1 Tupaia belangeri chinensis | reverse complement strand
TGACAATGAGCAGAACAAGAAAACCGAAGGCAATGTTATCAGAGTGTTTCCAGGGAAGCCAGCCCTGACGGAGGCACAGCTGCTCCAGCAGTGATCAGATCAATATCACGCTCTGATCTTATTTCACCTTTCCTTACTCCTAATCCTATTCCTTGGATAACTTCCTAAATTAATGGCTACATGCAAGTCTTTCTCAAGCTCTGTTCTTTGTAGGAATGTAACTTATGACAAGTGTTTTTCAGACAAAGCTTAGCTGAGGCCGAGTCCACACCCACTGGCTCCTGGCTAATTTAAACAGTTATGTGTATAATTGGTACCGTCACTCGTATGAGACCAGGTCTGGCTTTCTCTGAAAATAGTTATAATTTTACTTCATTTAATTTAATTGTATTATTCAGCAAGGTGCAGTGGACCAACTCCTGAGCAGCAAATAAGCTCAGGAAAAAGTGTTCAACATAATAACTGATTAGGGAAACTCAAATTAAAACTCCAATGAGATATCACCTCACACCAATTAGAATGCAGAAAATAAAATGTAAAATTCTGACAATCCCAAGTACTTTGCAGAATACGGAGCAGCTGCAACTCTCTTATTTTGTGGTAGGAATGCAAAATGATATGGCTACTTTGGAAAATACTTAGCAGTTTCTTATTAACGAAACATACATTAACTCTATAACCTACAAATTCGTTCCATCTCCCTCATTCTGTAAGTGGTTTAACAAAACATAACACAACACAACAAAAACAACTGCGGTGGGACCAGCAGGTGGGGTGATGGTTAAGGTGCTGGACACTCCCACATGGTCGACCATGGTTTGAGTCCCAGACCTGGTGGCTTGCTTCCCCAATTTCTCTCTCTCTTTGTCTCTGTCTCTGTCTCTCTCTGGTCAAACTAAAATAAATGAATGAATAAATAAAATTAAATAAAAACAATTCTTAAAAGAAAAACTGTGGTACATCCATGCAATAAAATACTAGCCAGCAATAAAAAGGAATGGATATGTAAGAATATGGACGATGCTCTAATGAATCATGCTAAATAAAAGAAGCCAGACTCAAAAGGCTATGAGCTACATGATTTCATTATATGACACCTTTACTAGATGAACAGTTTTCTGTGGAGGTGGGAGAAAGGCTGATTACTTACAAGAATGGTGGAAATTTTAGATGCTATAATTGTTCTTTATCTTGTATATAGTGGTTATTACAGTACTATATGTGTTAAAATCTATTGAAATTTATAATAAAAATTATTCACTTTATTCTACATAAATTATTCTTCTAAAATCAAGCTTAAGCAAAAAGATTTGGCAGCAACCAGCAAAAATATTCTGAGAGTTTTAACTATTTTGAATTTCATCTGCACTCCAAAGATATCGTTGATTCTTTTAAAAAATTGAGTTTTAATTGACAAAAACTGTACCTATCTATCAGTACAACATGGTGTTTTGAAAAATGTATACGTTGTCAAGGGTCTAAATCAAAATAATAATTATTTTTTATGATGTTGATTCTTTTTTTAAGAGAGATTTTTGCTATAAGGCACATGTGCTTGCCAGAAAGACAGAGAGACAGAAAGTGAGAAATCACCCCCAGGAGGGATAGTCACACCACAATCCCTTCTCCTCCATTTTCCTCTTGGGATTTTATGCATGCATGCAGTTGCACTAGGTGTCCGGGGCCAGGACTTGTACCATGGTTGACTTCATGGGAGACATAACCAGATGCCATCTGCTAGTCCTCTGGAGTTGATTCATTTTAAGCAAATACTGTATAGAAGTTCACTTTCTTCTAGAAATACGAATACAAAGTTCACTGTTAATCACAGCCAGAAAGCACGCCCAGTGGAGAGCAATTAATATTCTCGTTAAAGAGAGAAAAAAAGACACTTCTTTTTTGACTATATGGATAAATTTTATGAAGGCACTGAGTTGAGAAATTTAATACCAAATTGCCTTCATTTTCTTACTTTAAAGGTACTGTTCTAAGAAGGAGTAAATTAAAAAGTAGGAAAGATATTTGGAAAGACTGATCAAGAAAGGAGGAAATGGCATTAGCTAGGAATGAATAAGGTCTAAGCATGAAAAGTCAGTTTGTTTTGCAGAGATAGCAGTCCTAATATCCTCTCCATACAGTAGAGCAGGCAAGATGTAAAGCCTAAATCTTATTATTCCAGAGAGGACAGAATGAATGTGACTGATGTAACAATCCTCAAGACAGAACAGAGAAATATATATATATATATATATGTTATTTATTTTTTTACTTACATATATAATATATATAGGCACATTCTGTTCCAGTTAAAATTTTAAAAATTCCCAAACTGAGTGAATAGAAATTAAACTATATTACAAATAAATGGAAATTAGAACTAACATTTCAATAATAGGTAATTTACAGTCATAGAAATAATCACTTGTAATATGAAGAGTGACTTATAATAGCATCTCTAAAAGAAAAAGTAAGTCTTTATGTTTGTAAAGAATGAGAAGTGTAAAGTAGGAAAGTAATGCCCTATAACCTATTGATATTTAAATGAAGCTTTTAAACTCACTTAGAAACAAAATGGGTGCTACTTTGTCTAAGAAAAATATCTGCTCTTGTTCTTTCAGCATTATAAAAGTAGTCATTTTATTTTCCACTCAAACCAAAACAAAGCAAAATCAATAACTTGAATTTGTAGTGAAAAATCTTCCTGAAATGTAAACTATAGTTCTTAACTAGTTAAATTCTAACATTTAAAGAAAAAAGCACGCAAAAAATGAAAAGTTATTTGCTGATGATAATGTATATCACAATCTCCTGTTAAACTGGAACACGATGGGCACATGCATGAGTGACCAAGATCCAGATGAGCTGAAGGGCTCCTTCCTTCCTTCTTTCCTTTCTCTTTCTCTGATTTTGTTATGGGAAAGAAAGAGACTGAGAGAGAAAAGAGAGTGAGAGAGAAAGGGAAAGTGAGAAAGCACTCCCCAGGGGAGAATGTCCATACCATAATCCCTTCTCCTTCCTTCTCTTAGGATTTTGTACATATACATGTATGTGCTCAGCATGTTTTTCAAACTGCTGGGTCCAGGACTTGACCTTGTCATTGGCAGTGTGGGATCCAGCCACCTTAACCACCATGCTACTGATTGGCGTGCCAATTTTAAAAAGTAAATTTTATACATCATTACCAAGTATTTCTCTATTAGGTGGTAAAATCTGGTCACAAATGGGCCCAAAAAGACACATCTGTTTTTGGATTAAACACCCTTACTTATATGATAGAATCTAAGAAGTAGAAATTATATCTAGATATAAGATACAAGGCAGTTTTCTTCCACGAAATAGTTCTTCAGAAAACAGAGTCTCCTAATTCAAGTCTTTTATGTTTTCTCATTAGAGGGTGTTTTCTGTGATGCTTTGTTTTGAATTTAACAAAATTGTTTCCTTTTTTAAAAAAGAGATAGAAAAATTTAAGACAGATTTAGTCTTTTTCCAAGAGGAATGACCTCACCACAGCAAAACTGGATGCCACTGTAAACAAGCCTTTTAAACAGCAATTCATGAAGTGATTACATTGTAGAAATCAGGATTATAAACCTGCAGGATAAATGATAAACCTCATTGGCTAGCATGCTCTAGCAAAATTAATATACCAAAAGCCGAATGAGGTTGAATTGTAGTAATCTAACACTTGGGATCCACATGTTTATTCTTATTAGGCAAATGCACAATCATGCTCTCTGAACCTAACTCACTGGTTCTAACTCTGCCCAGAGAGAGAGAGAGTTCATAGACCAACGATTATTCCAGAGCTATATAGGAAGCTACATTTGCTATGGGTCTCCGACTTGGGACCAAGACATCTGCCCATCACAACTGTGGCCAATTTCACTGTTAGCGGATGTACAATTTTCACCAGCAACACTCTGGAAAGTCGAAAATGAGCCATCTCTTGGTTTCCCAGAGAAGGAACAAGAATAATAATACAGCATGATTTTAAACATTGTGGTCTACACACTTAAAATAGTCTCTGTAATGAGGCCAAAGAACGTAATGTGTCGAGAGTGTGGATTTGAAGCCAGACTGTACAGTTTTACATGCTGGATTTAACAACTTTTAAATCATTAACCTCTCTGTGCCTCAGTTTCTTATTCTGCAAAACAAAGATTTTAGTGGGTTGATAGGTTGTAGGTTAAATAACTTAATAATGTAGAGTGCTCAGAATAATATCAAACAGCATTTCAGTGTTATTACCTGAAGCAGGATAGGCAGTTGTGCTGTCATTAACTCCATTTTAACCTTTTTAAATTTTAAAACTATTTTATTTTAAAAAGTTTTTTGCCCATAGTGTGCATGTGCCTGCCAGACAGAGACAGTGAGAGGGAAAGTAAGAAATAAGGGAGAAAGGCCATGCCATATCCATTCTCCTCTCTCCTCCTGGGACTTGGAACACTCAAGCACATGCAGCTAGTGTGATTGTCAAGCTGCCAGGTCCGGGACCCAAACTGTGGTCAGCCATGTGGGAATCCAGCGCTTTAACCACCATGCCACCTGCTGGTCAATTATCCTCCATTTTACAGATGGGGAAACTGAGGCATAAAAAGAATAAGTCACCTAGTCTGCCAGTGGCTGAGGCAAAACCAAACTCTTTATCTTATGGCTCTAATAGTCTACCCTCTCTATCATATATCCTAAAATTAAGAATCAAGAAAAATGCCTTTGTTTTATTTAACTTTAAGAAAACCAGTGATTCGAGACCCCATTCACATGTTCACAGTGACACTCCAGAAACTATAAAAACTTGTTTAAGCCCTTAAAGCAATGCTTTTAAAAATGTATGTCAAATATTCAATGGAGTGGGTGGTAACCAGTATTGAAGAAGCTAAAATAATAGCATATTAGAATGCACCAAACAATGTAAGGGTGATTATTATTTTGAAATGTTGACTCAGCTACAAATTTAGTCATATGTGCAGGGTCTTCAAAATGTTCATGGAAAGCACATATTATGGAAACAAAAGTATTCATGGACTTCAACGTTTTATTTGCACCAAAGAAAACTTGTTCTTTGGAATCAGCAGGTGGTATAGTGGTTACAGTGCTGGGCTCCCACCTGGCCAAACATCATTTGAGTCCCAGACCCAGAGGCTCAAAATTCATGCACAGCACATCTGTGTGCATGCCTGAAATCCCAGGAGGAGAATGGAGGAGAAGGGATTGTGGTGTGGCCATCCCTTCTGAGAGTTGGGGGGTTATTTCTCACTCTCTGTCTCTCCAGCAAGCACATGTGCCCTATAGCAAAAATAATTCCAAAAAAAAAAAAAAAAGAAAACTTGTACTTTAATTCTATTTTTTCACAAACTTTCTGAAGTCCCCTCATATATATCCACATGTGGAAGACAGTACTGTTTTCCACAGTGATTCGTCTCACCATCTACTCTTTCCTGTTGTAGAACGGTTCCTTCGATCCCATCTCCCATGGCTAACTGACTTGCAGGGCTCCAGTGACAGAGTGTGCCCCCCACTGCTTTGGTATTTGACAAAGGTCACAGGCGTCCCTAGAGTCAATGGGTGTAAGCATATGATACTCGCCAGCCTGAGCAGTAGTTCTCAGAGCAATTACGCAAGTTGGTTGAGTGTTTTACTCTCTCCCTTTGCCATAAGCCCATTTCAGGCAGGGGTCTGCTGCTTTAGCCTCAGTCCTGGAATGATGACAAGCTACTTTGAGCAGAGTCCCAGGTCCCTACTGGCTGGGAGGGGGAGTTACAACCTACAACAGCCACTGTGGACACACGGCCAAGAGGTAACATAATGAGGAATAAACTTATGTTTTGAAGACCCAGAGATCTTGAATTGTTACCATAACATAAATTAGTCAAAGATCAATGCTATCAGGTCGTCAGGAAAGTCATGAAATCTTTTTCTACATTTTTCTATGTGAAAATGTGTCATGACTTTTCCTATAACTAAATATATATCAAAATGTATTGCTTTTCTTATTAATTTTTTCAGAGAGCATGTGAGCTCACCAGAGATAAAGAAAGAGAAAAAGCACTTTTCATAGAGGGAATAGCCACACCATGATCTTTTCTCCTCCATTTCCCTTTCCTTCGGGGATTTTGGGCATGTATGCATACATGCCCGGCATGTTTTTATAAGCCACTGGAGCTGGGACTTAAGTTGCACAGTTGGCCATATAGAATCCAGCCACCTTAAAAAGCATGCCTACTGCTGGCCTGAGACAAAATGTATTTCTTTTTTTTTTGGAGAGGTTTTTACTATAGGGCGAGTGTGCTCGCCAGACAGAGAGAGAGAGAGAGACATAGAGACAGAAAGCGAGAAATCACCCCCCCAGGGGGGATGGTCACGCCGCAATCCCTTCTCCTCCATTCTCCTCTTGGGATCTTGGGCATGCACGCACATGCGCCTGACGTGAGTTTTAAGCCACCGGGTCTGGGACGCGAACCGCGGTCGACTACGTGGGAGTCCAGCGACATAGCCATTACGCTAACTGCTGGTTCCCCAAAATGTATTTCTTTCTGAGGGTAGTGACCGAAAATTTTGAAAATCACACTATAGAATAATTGTTTTAGTTTGAGCTATTATATAAGAATATAATAGGCAGATGGCTTAGACAACAAATATTTATTTCGTGTAGTTCTAGGGGTGGTGGAAGTTTGAGATCGATGTGTCAGCATGGTTGGGTTTTTGGTGAAGGCCCTTTTCTAGGTTTACAGAACATTGTCTCCTCATTATATCCACACATAGTAGAGAAAACAAAAGCTCTGGCCTTTTCATTCCCTTATAAAGGCATGAATCCCATTCATCAGGGCCCCACCCTTAAATCTAATTATATCCTAGAGGTCCTACTTCTAAATATCATTACCCTGGGGACTTAGGCTTCAACATATTCATTTTGGGGGACACAAACTTTCAGTCCATAGCAATGGCCACTTGGGAACTTGGTTCTTTATAATATTAATTTAGCTCACGTGCCACATTAGGTTTTCCTCTAGAGTCTCCACTGAATTATACCAGAGCAAAATTTCACTTTTATTTTTCTCTGTTTCTCATTGAACAGGCTTAGATTCATTCCATCTCTTAAAATCTAGAACAGGGTTTTTAAATTATGACATCTACAGATCTATTACTAGATTTTTCAGACACACACACACAAACTGCCACACATAGTAAATTATAATATAGTAAGAATGCAACAGCATTTACTAGTTAATTAAAAATTTCATGTCAGTGAGAGAGATGGTTTTTAATATATGAATAAAGAAGCCAGTAGAAGGTAAGCAAGGCATCCATAGCCATTTACATAAGCAACATCAACTATGGGTAGGTGCTGTGGTACTAATTAATCAATTAATTAATTTATTTTTTAGAGATTTTTTTCTATAGAGTGTGAGTGCTCACCAGAGACACACAGAGAGACAGATAGAAAGCAAGAAGTTGTCTCCCTGGGAAGATGGCCATGCCTCAATCTCTTCTCTTCCTTTCTCCTCTTGGCATCATGGGCATGCATGCTCACGTGCCTTGCGTGAGTTTTTTGTTGTTGTTGTTAAATTTTTTTGGAATTATTTTATTGAACTGTATTTTTTTTTATCCATTCATTTATTTTAATTTGACCAGAGAGGGACAGAATGAGAGAGAGAGAGAAAGCGAGAAAGAAAGCCGCTGGATCCAGGACTCGAACCACAGTCAGCCATATGGGAGTCCAGCGCTCCCAATCACCACGCCACCTGCTGGCCCCCCTGCCATGAGTTTTAAGCTGCCAGGCCCGTAACTCAAACCATGGTCAACTATGTGGGAGTCCTGTGACATAACCGTTATGCCATCTGCTGGTTCTAGTATTAGTTTATTTTTACATTCTTTATTTCTATATAATATCTGGGCAGAATGTTAATCCAGATTATGGGGAATTCCTCACTGAAGACCTTGGCAGCTCATTATCTGATACTCTGGATAATAATCATACCACAAGTCACATTTGAATGCTGAAATCCTAATCAGCTTTGCTTGTCTGTGGCTATAGAAAGTAGTTTTCCTTTTGTTGCTGCAGTTTAGATGGGTGCTTTAAGTCATGTCCAATAAATCTCAATGATTTCCTTCATAGATGAGTGGGGAAGGAAAACACAAGAAGCATTTGAAAAGGATTCAACTTGGAGAGACTGAGGTGTTAGTATCATAATTTATTCTTCTTAAGAAATCCTGAAATCTTATCTCCAACAATAAAGGAAATAATTAAAATGTTTCCTGGTAGTGATGAGTGTCTGCATTCAAGACCAGATAAATCACTAAAATCTGCCAGTTCAGCTAACCATCAGAAGGGATACAGATGGTCTTTACCGGCATCATCAGTGTAATAAAGATATGTGACTTTAAAATCCCATCTCTCACCCTTAAAGTGCATTTAAGCATCTTTTCCCTCAACAGCAGTATGGAAAAGTAGAATTTTTAAATTGCTACACATCCCTCTGCATAGTGCTCTGTAAAGAGTTCAAATCAATGGCCATGATTTAATAACATGTCTATCTCTTACAATTTCTTCAATACTAAATCAAGATCCTGAGCCAGGACTACTTTATACTCTTTTTAGTAGTGGTATTAGATTCATAAATGGGGACAAACCCTTTAAATCAAAGTTCTTCATCATTTCATATGTAGCTGGTGCTTTGATGTTGATTACAATACACATTTTCTGTTTTACCTGATGACTTTCTAATGACCATCAGACAAATACAATGTAAACTTCTGCAGAATGGATGACCAGCAGTAAATAAAATAGGAAGTCATTAAGCAATCCTCTTTCCAAGAAGTAACAGGCACATGCTGAGAATGGTTAACATGTTAACCAGTTGTGAAGAAATACACCTGCCAACTGGCAACAGTGCTTTATACTCCCCAGGGCATGTCATTTGCATTATATATTGGCCAGCAGTGTCACCTGATAAATAACTCATGCTGGAAGTTCACTCAGCTTTCTCTCCAGTAAGTGTGTCACTAACCCTGCTGCCCTTGCCAGGAGGATGCAACTCTACATGATGTCTCTGTACCTTTGTCCCTTTCTCTGTCCTTATCAACACAATTCTTTCACTGTGTAGTAGAAATTTATTTCTCCTTCTTTGCTCTAAGAAAACCGAATTGTTCTTCCAGTTAAAATTGGAAAAAAGTAGGCCAGTCCCGGTAGTCTAGTGGTTAAGGAAGTGAATCCCACATAGGTGAACACAGTTCGCATCGTGGCTCCAAACTGAAAAACATTCTGGGCATGTGTACGTGCCCCAAATCCTAAGACGATGGAGAAATGGAGAAGGGATTGTGGCATGACCACACTCCACTGGAGTTGCTTTCTCCCTCTGTCTCTGGTGAGTACACGTGCCCTCTGGCAATGAAAGAAAAATAAAACAATATAAAGCATAAAATAATTTATGATATATTTAAAAACTATACTACACTGAGCATTGGTCTCACAAAAGTCAACCTTCAGATGTCCATCACTGTTCTTTCTTTTAAAGAATTATTTATTTTATTTTATTTTATTATTGTTATTTTTTAATTTGAGCAGAGAGAAAGGGAAAGTGAAAAAGCAAGCTGCCAGGTCTGGGATTCAAACTGCAGTTGACCCACCTTAACCACCACACCACCTACTGGCCCCTAATCAATAACTTTTAAAGTAATTGATGGGTATTCTGAATACTAAAATTTTTATCATTAGTAAGGAGGCAATTTTGTAAAGTAATGAAACCATAAGGAGCTAGCTTTTCATGCTATGGAAAACCAGATGCATTTTTTTAAATAGATGTTGATAAAAATCCCACACAAAAAATATCTAATATCTTTAGCCAATAATTATCATACAAATGTGGTCTTTCTAATGAAGACCATTTTGGTTTAATCCTTACTAAGATAATGATTAGGTACATGACAAAGTACATACACTGAAATAACAAAACATGTGTCAAGAGTGAACAACACACTGTTGTGTGAGTTGTTTTAATCCTTTATTGAAATTTAATTTTGTTTATATCTTAAATATTTACATAGATGCCTGGGTTGTTCAAAATGTGTAAATAAAAGTATTTATCATTATTGAAAATATAAGAGAGGTAGTGATTAAAATGTAGGCTTTGATGTCAGATTGAACTGTATTAAAATCCTGGGTTTTCACAAATGGTGTCCTCTAGATCAAGTAACAACTTCCTTTCATTTTGGAGAGGTTTTTCGCTATAGGGTGCGTGCGCTTGCCAGACAGAGACAGAGACAGACATAGAGACAGAACATGAGAAATCACCCCCCAGGGGGGATGGTCACACTGCAATCCCTTTTCCTCCATTCTCCTCTCGGGATCTTGGGCACGCACACACATGCGCCCGGCGTGAGTTTTAAGCCACCGGGTCCAGGATGCGAACCACAGTCGACTACGTGGAAGTCCAGTGACATAGCCATTATGCTAACCGCTGGTTCCCATCAAGTAACAACTTCTTAAAATGTGTTTCTTTATTAACACTTGGTTTCAAGTCAGGTAAAATGAAGGCCATCATCTACTGAGCCTGTAACTTTATCTCTAACATTTAATACATTACCTGGTACATGGCAGTCAATAAATATTCAATGACTGAGATAATAAACTGAGAGAAGAACATAATAACATAATATACCTCATGGGGTACATGTAAGAATAAAATCAGATTAGTATATAATATTGTAATTATTATCTATAATGTTGAGCATGGATCCAAAATATAAGCACAAAGAATTGTACATTTTGAGAGTGACAGAGGGTGTTATTAACAATTATACAGGGATGGGACCAGCAGATGGTGTAATGGTTATGTAGTTGGTACTCCCACATAGTCAACCATGATTCAAGTCCTGGACCCAGCAGTTTAAATCTCATGCCAGGCACATGTGTGCCCAAAATCCTGAGTGGAGAATGGAGGGTGGCATGGCCATGCCCCCTCGCCCCCATCAGGTGGTAATTCCTTGCTTTCTGTCTCTGTTTTTCTTTTCTCTCCAGTGAGTGCACGTACCCCATAGCAAAAATTTCTCACTCAAAAACAAAAAAACAAAAACAAAAACAAAAACAAAACAACAACAACAATAAAAACAACCAAATATACAGGGATAAAAGATGTAAACTAAAACTATCCTAGCTAAACCAAGGTATGTTGTCATCTCGGTTTTTGCTATTATATCATTAGGCACTATCGGAAACCAAGATTAGAGAGAACTATATAAGGACAGGTCTTCTTTGAAAATACCTGAATGTAGACTAATAAGCCCACTACAACAAAGTCAAATCTGGTCAAATTCCCTACCATCTATTTGCCTGAAGGAACAGAGAGAACAAATAGTAGAAAAATAACTTTTTCTGGGTTGAAGTTTCCACATTAGATGTTTTAAGATCCATTTTCTTTTCATTTACCAAGTTTAATTAGATTAAAAATTCTCTTTTAAGATATTTTATCAATTTTCTTACAGTAACTATTTTACATTTTCACCTTTCATATTCCTGGCCCTGTCACCTTCTAATTTACTAATGATTTATTTTTGCATAGAAAAATATGTCATGACTTTTTCCAACAACCCAATACACATCAACTTAAGCTTCTTGGTCAATGTTTTCTCTTCCTCAGGATCTCTCTATTTTACTTTCTCTCTTTTCTACTTATTCTCTTTCCTAGAAAGACACATCACTTTTTAGGCTTCCACCATCCTCTCATGAGCACTTTGTATCATAGTCTCTAAAGTCTTCCTCTATCAGTTATTCACTCCTTTCTTATTGCATCTTTAATATCTCCTTCTGTCATGATTCACGAGTTCAGATCTTGTGCTCTGGAACAGAGATCCCCAAGCTTAGGCCACAGACCAGTACCAGTTCATGGTCTGTTAAGGAATTGAGCGTCACAGCAGGAAGTGAATGGCAGGCAAGCAAGCAAAATTTCATCTGTATTTATAGCCACTCCCCATTGCTCACATTATTACCTGAGCTCCATGTCCTGTCAGTTCAATTGTGGCATTACAGTTCCATAGCAGTACAAACCCAATTGAGGAATCTAGGTTGCAAGTTCTCTGAGGTGGTGATGATAGCCCTGGGGAGCAGCTACAAATTCTGATTGTTATCAGAGAGGTTTGACTGCACAGAGACCATACAAAAATCAATTCCTTGTAGATCCTGTTGAGTGGCAAGTGCCAATTAAGCTGCAGCTAGTGGCAGGCTTTATTGTAACTAGTGAGTTGATGCACTTAAATGGTACAGCTGCATCCGGTGGCAGGCTTTAAGTAAAAATCCGATACTTATTTTGGCCCCTTCATTATTTTATTTAACACTTCCACCATGCTTCTTTTCTACACTGCCCCCTTGCCTCAGTCACAGTTTTGCTAAGCCCACAAGCTAACCTTAGTCAAAATGAGTAAAAACAAACATCACTGGAGAGCTTCTTTTAAAAGGAGAAAGACCCAATGATCAGACAGCAGATAACTCTAAGACTGCCAGCAAGAAGAAAGCTGCATTCAAAAGAAAGTACCAACAGTACTACTTAAATTACCAGTTCCTTGCAACAGGTGATTCACTTTCTCCAAGTCAGCGTGTATCATATGTGGTAATTGGATATCCAACAAAGCCATGGAACATTCAAAACTTCCTTACCTGTGTGACATATTCATCCTGGTCAATGAACTCAATCTGTCACTTCAGGGAAGAATGACAACTGTGTTCAAGTGGGCAAATAAAGTGCATTCAAAGCCAAACTGAAATTATGGGGGCCATGAGTGAACACTGAAATTTTTTACACTTCTCAGACATTAGCAGAGATTTTGAAAGAGACTGAGCCATGCCTTTTACCTACCAGCCTGGAACCACAGAGGAGTGACGAGAAAAAGCTGCTCGACATCACTGAGCCTCAGTAGGTAAAACTGATTAAATAAGACAGTGCATATAAAATGTCCAGGACACTTCTGGGCAAGAGGGCAGACCATAGATTTAATCACTGGTACACATCTTCTGCCCAAAGCAAATAGCAAGAATAGACATAACAATGAAAGCAGAAAAGCAGTAAGATACACCGAGGTTCAAAAGATAAATATATCCTGAACCAAAAACAGAACAGAAACACAAAGTAATAACAGGAACTGAAAGTGTAGGCCTGTTGAACTGTTTCTGAAATAGGTAGTGGGTACTAAGAGCTAGACTTTGATTTGTTAATAAAACCAAAAGAGACACACAAGAGAGAGGCAAATGGAGACAGATTGCCTATTGGACGATGGTGGTAGAGTACCTTCAGAGAAACATTCACACCACTACCTGGGGCTAAAGCTTTTAGCAAACTGTAGGCCTCAGGACAGAGTTGCAGAGACAGAGCTGCAAGAGTGAAAACCTAGCTAACATCTCTGACATCCCAGGGGAGAGGAAACTTCAAGGTAATATTAAAAGGATCTTAGGAAATGTTGCCTACTACAATCTGCTCTCTAACCCCCAATGACACACAGTCCTCTCAAATGAAACATTCATCCACCCTTCCCAAAGTTCCCAGAAGTCGCATCCTATTTCAGCAGTAGCTTACAGTTCAATAATTTATACTTTGTAAAGTTCATGGAAAATGTATATTATAAAATAATAATATGCCTAGATTTAAAAAACATTTTTGCATCAAAATACTCATACTTTCATTCCATTTTTCTCTGAACTTTTTGAAATATACACACACACCTCTTTATCAGCTGAAATACAAAAACAAAATGATGATAAGCAAAAGACACAAAATAAGATTGTAGAAATAAAAATAAACCAATTATCATAACAAATATAAAGAAGCTAAAGTTTAAAAAGACAATAATATAAAGAAGCTATAGTTTAAAAAGACAATAAGATAAAAAAAAAAAAGAAATGTTGTTGAAACTCTGCTAGAAAAGTTTTCTTTACTTTTAGGAGGTGTCAAAAGACAAAGAACTACCTCTTCCTAGTTTTGGATGTTGTTGTCTGAAGATGTGATGTGTGGTGCTATGGCAGTTATGTTGGACCATAAGACAAAACCAAGGGAATCATATGCTAATAAGGGCATTGTTGAACCCCTGAACTGCCCTATGTTTAGATTCCTGCTATGTGAGAAAATATACTCATTATGTTTAATCAGCTTTTATGAGGGTACTCTATGACCTGGAGCCAAAAGCATTCAAATTAGCACAGCATCTGTAACCAGTGTCTTAGTTTTATTTTTAAAAACAGGGATGCAGGACTAACAGGTGGTATAATGGTTACATAGCTGGACTCCCATGTAGTTGACAGTGGTTTGAATCCAGAACCCGGTGGCTTAAACTCAAGCTGGGCACATGTGTATGTGCGCCCAAGATCCCGAGAGGAGGAATGGAGAAGGGATTGCAGCATGGCCATCACCCCTGGGGGTTGATTTCTCACTTTCTGTCTTTCTTTCTGGGGAGTGCCACACATGCCCTATAGAAAAACATCTCTTTAAAATAATAATAATAATAATAATAATAATAGATGCAATACAAAAATCAATGGCTTCTCCCACCTTAAACAGAATGGAATAATCTGAGTACTTCTGAACTGTCTGCCTACTTTTGACCAAAGTACTAGACAATGGACAGTGTTCACAAGTGATGTCAGAAGAGAAATGGCCTGGGTCCATTCCTCACCTAATAAAGAACACAGTCCTTGATTACACAGTTCCTCCTTCCCTAAGGCTCTTCAAATGTTTTACTAAACATGTACATTTCCTGTATATAATACCTACTTAGATAAAATCCTAATGTATTCTTGGAGATTGAACCAGTATAATATATGCCTCCTATTTCCCAATTACATTAGCATACGGTTGAACTTAAATGTTAAAAAACAAAAAAAACAGAACATCAAAACAAAGCCCAAAACCAAACCAAACCAAACCAAAACAACTTGTGACAGTATATTGTCAATTTGTGATAGCAATTTTGGCAAAATTATCCTAATAAAGTCAACCCTTAACATAAAAAAACACTAGTGGTAGGCCAGACTCTGGTGGGATCCCATAAGGCCAAATGTGTGGTTGAGTCCTGGACCTGAAACTTGAAATGCATGCCGATGTGTGTGTGTGTGTGTGTGTGTGTGTGTGCCCAAAATCCCAAGAGGAGAGTGGGGAAGAAAGGATTGTGGTGTGGCCATCCCCCTGGGGGAGGGGGTGCCTTTTTACTTTCCCTCTCTCTTTCACACAAATGCATGCACGTGCCTTATAGCAAAAAGACAGAACACACCACTCCAATGGAACTCTTACTCAGATTCTGATGAGTGACATGCTCTTAGAGACCAGTTATATTCCCATTTTGGTTTTCTGTTTCTTGTCATAAGAACACACAACCTCCTTGCTTTCCATGAGAATATGAAATTGGGGGTCGGGTGGTGGAGTCCTGTGTTCATAGCCTGGGACCTCTCTGGGTATATCAGGAATGTGTACCTATGGTCCAGGCCAACTGGATTGGGGATGAATTGCAGTGTAGGGACACTGTTCAGAGCGACTCACTCTATACATATATTTTGTTCATAGAAAGAAATGAATGAAATGAATGAATAAACTTTGGGGGGGGGTACCTGAAATTGAAGTCAAATTCTTGTAATTTTTTTCTTGCAATTTATTTAGATATATAAGACTGGAATCTGGAAGCTGGCAAGTGGCGTGGTGACTAAGAGCACTGGACTCCCACATGGCTGATCATGGTTAGAGCCCTGGACCTGGTAGCTTGCTCTTTCACTTTCTCTCTCTCTTTCTTGCTCTGTCTCTCTCTGGTCAAATAGAAAGAGAGAGAGAGAGAGAGAGAGAGAGAGAGAGAGAGAGAG